>NW_028294831.1:0-112539 GCF_964341445.2 Mesoplodon mirus | reverse complement strand
TCCATGTCATTGTCATCACAATACTCCATGAACCCTCTTATCACATTGCTCCATGCCCTTGTCATCACAATGTCCCGTGATACTTGTCATCACAATGCTCCAAGATGCCTGTAATCACAAGGCTCCATGCCGTTGTCATCACAAAACTCCATGACACATGTCATCAGAATGCTCCATGGTCTTCTCATCGCAATGCTCCATGCCCTACTCATCACAATGCTCCATGGCCAATATCATCACAATGCTCCATGACCACTTTCATCACAACACTCCATGACACCTGACAACACAATGATCTGGGATTCTTGTCATCACAATGCTCCATTCCCTAGTCATCACAATGCTTCATGACCCCTGTCATCACAACACTCCATGAAATTTTTCAGCCCAGTGCTCCATGACCCTTGTCATCACAATGCTCCATGACCCCTGTATTCACAATGCTCCGTGACTCTTGTCATCACAGTGCTCCATGACACATGTCATCACAATGCTCCATGTCTTTGTCAGCAAAATGCTACATGACATTGTCATTACTATGCTCTATGCGCTTGTCATCACAATACTCCTTTTCCATTGTCATCACAATCCTCCATGAACCTTGGGATCACATTGCTTCATATCCCTGTCATCAAAATGCTCCATGCTCCTTGAAATCAAAATGATCCCTGACGTCTGTCATCACAATGCTCCAAACCCTTGTGATCACAATGTTCCATAACACTAGTCATCACAATGCTCCCTGATGCCTGTCATCAAAATACTCCATGCCCTGTTCATCCCAATGCTCCATGCCATTGTCATCAAAATACTCCACAAACTTGTCATCAGAATGCTCCATGACCCTTGTCATCACAATTCCCATGCACTTTTCAGCACAATGCTCCCTGTCCCTTGTCATCACAATGCTCCAAGCCATTGTCATCACAATGCTCCATTTCCTTTGTCATCAGAATCCTCCATGACACTAGGCCTCACAATGCTCCATGCCATTGTCATCACAATGGGCCATTACATATTTCATCACAATGCTCCCTGACATCTCTCTTCACAATACTGCATGACCTGGTCATCACAAAGCTCCATGCCCTTGTCATCACAATGCACCATTCCAACAGTCATCGCAATAATTCATAAAACATATTAGACCAATGATGCATGCCCTTGCCATCACAATGCTCCATTACCCCAGTCATAACAATGCTCCATGACCCCTGCCATCACGATGTTCCATGGCTTGTCATCACAAAGCTCCATGACCCTTCTCATCACAATGCTCCAAGAACCCTGTAATCACAATGCTCTATGCAACTTTTCATCTCAATGATCCATGAACCCTTTCATCACAATGCACCATGCCCATCATCATAATGCTTTATGCTATTGTCATCACAATGAAATCAAAATGCTCCATGATCTCTGTCATAACAATGCTCCAAACCATTGTGATCACAGTATTCCATAACACTTGTCATCACAATGCCCCATGACGCTTGTCATCAGAATTATCAATGGTCTTCTCATCACAGTGCTCCATGACCTTTGCCATCACAATGCTCAATACACTTGTCATCAAAATGCTCCCTGACACTTGTTGTCTGTATGCTCCTTGAATCCTTTCATGACAATGCTCCATGCCTTTTTCATCAAAATGATCGATGTCCTTTTCTTCACAATGCTCCAAGAACCATGTAATCTCAATGCTCCATGCCCTTGTCATGAGAAAACTCAATGATATATGCCATCAGAATGCTCCTTGGTCTTCTCCTCACAATGATCCATGCCCTTGTCATCACAATGTTCCAAGACACCTGTAATCACAATGCTCCATGCCCTTGTCATCAAAAAACTCCAGGACGCATGTCATCAGAATGCTCCATGGCATCTCATCAAAATGCTCCATGCCCTAGTCATCACAGTGCTCCAAGACCCCTGTAATCACAATGCTCCATGCCCCCTTTTCATCAGAATTCTCCATGAGACTTGTATTCACAACTCTCCATGGTCTTCTCATCACAATGCTCCAGGAACTTTTCATCACCATGCTCCATTCCCTTGTCATCAATATGCTCCATGACCCCTGTCATCACAATAATCCATGAACAATTTCAGACCAATGCTCCACGACCTACTCATCACAATGCTCCAGGGCCAATATCATCACAATGCTCCATGACCACTGTCATCACAACACTCCATGAACATTTTCAGCCCAGTGCTCCATGACCCTTGTCATCACAATGATCCATGCCATTGTCATCCCAATGCTCCATGACCCCTGTATTCACAATGCTCCGTGATGCTTGTCATCACAGTGCTCCATGACACATGTCATCACAATGCTCCATGCCTTTGTCAGCAAAATGCTACATGACCGTATCATTACAATGCTCTATGTGCTTGTCATTACAATACTCCATTTCCATTGTTATCACAATCCTCCATGAACATTGGGATCACATTGCTTCATAACATTGTCATCACAATGCTCCATGCTCCTTGAAATCAAAATGATCCATGACCTCTGTCATCACAATGCTCCAAACCCTTGTGATCACAATGTTCCATAACTCTTGTCATCACAATGCTCCATGATGCCTGTCATCACAATACTCCATGCACTTTTCATCCCAATGCTCCATGACGTTTGTCATCACAATGCTCAATACACTTGTCATCACAATGCTCCCTGACACTTGTCATCAGAATGCTCTTTGAACCATGTCACGAAAAGGCTCCATGGCTTTTTCATCACAATGTCCCATGCCGTTTTCATCACAATGCTCCATGCCATTGTCATCAAAATACTCCACAAGCTTGTCATCAGAATGCTCCATGACCATGTCATCACAATTCTCCATGCACTTGTCAGCACAAGGCTCCCTGACCGTTGTCATCACAATGCTCCAAGCCCTTGTCATCACAATGCTCCATTAACTTTGTCATCAGAATCCTCCATGACACTTGGCATCACAATGTTCCATACCATTGTCATCACAACGGTCCATTACATATGTCATCACAATGATCCCTGACACCACTCTTCTCAATACTGCATGACCAGGTCATCACAATGCTCCATTCCCTTGTCATCACAATGCGCAATTCCAAATGTCATCGCACTAATTCATGAAACTTATTAGACCAATATTCCATGCCCTTGTCCTCACAACGCTCCATGCCCTTGTTATCACAATGCTCCATGACTCCTGTCATGACAATGCTCCGTGACTCCAGTCATCACAATGCTTCATGACCTTTGTCATCACAATGGTCCATGACCTCGTCATCAACAGTCTCTGTGACCATTTTAACCACAATGCTCCATGAAATTTCCATCACAATGCTCTTTGACCCTTGTCATCACAATGCTCCATTTGCCTGTCAGCAAAATGCTCCATGAAACATGTCATCACAATGGACCATGCACTTGTCATCACAGTGCTCCACTATCTTGTCATCACAATGCTCCTTAAAATTTGTCATCACAATGCTCCATGCACTTCTCAACAAAATGCTCTCTCACCACTGATATCACAATGCTACCTCAGTATTTGTCAAAATACACCCTCACCCCTGTCATCACAATATTCCATGACTCCTATCATCACAATGCTACATGCACTTATCATCACAATGTTCGATGACCCCTGACATCACAATGTTCCATAACAGCTGTCATCAAAATGTTCCATGACACTTTTCATCAAATTGCTCCATGACCCTGTCATCAGAATGCTCCCTGCCCTTCACATCACAATGCACAACGCCCTTGCCATCAGATTGCTCCATGACCTTTGAAATCACATAGATCCGTGACCCTTGGCATCACAATGCTCCATTTCATTGTCATCACAATGCTGCATGAACGCTCTCATAACATTGCTCCATGCCCTTGTCTTCACAAAGCTCCATGACACATGTCATCAGAATGCTCCATGGCCTTCTCATCACAGTGATCCATGACCTTTCCATCACAATGCTCCATTACCACAGTCATAACAATGCTCCATGACCCATGCCATCACGATGTTCCATGACCTTGTCATCACAAAGCTCCATGACCTTCTCCTCACAATGCTCCAAGAACCCTGTTATCACAATGCTCTATGCCACTTTTCATCTCAATGATCCATGAACCCTGTCATCACAATGGACCATGCCCATCATCATAATGCTTCATGCTATTGTCATCACAATGAAATCAAAATGCTCCATGACATCTGTCATAACAATGCTCAACACCCTTGTGATCACAATATTCCATAACACTTGTCATCACAATGACCCATGACACTCGTCATCACAATTATCAATGGTCTTCTCATCACAATGCTACATGACTTTTGTCATCACAATGCTCAATGCACATGTCATCAAAATGCTCCCTGACACATGTTGACTGTATGCTCCTTGAACCCTGTCATGACAAGGCTCCATGAATTTTTCATCACAATGCTCAATGCCCTTGTCATCACAATGTTCCAAGACCCCTGTAATCACAATGCTCCATGCACTTGTCATCAAAATACTCCATGACGCATGTCATCAGAATGCTCCATGGCCTTCTCATCACAATGCTCCATGCCCTAGTCATCACAATGCTCCAAGACCCCTGTAATCACAATGTTCCATGTCCCTTTTCATCAGAATGCTCCATGAGACTTGTCATCACAATTCTCCATGGTTTCTCATCACAATGCTCCAGGAACTTGTCATCACCATTCTCCATTCCCTTGTCATCACAATGCTCCATGAACCCTCTCATCACAATAAACCATGAATATTTTCAGCCCAATGCTCCACGACCTACTCATCACAATGCTCCATGGCCAGTATCATCACAATGCTCCATGACCACTGTCATCACAACACTCCATGACATCTGAAAACACAATGATCTGGGACTCTTGTCATCACAATGCTCCATTCCCTAGTCATCACATTGCTCCATGACCCCTGTCATCACAACACTTCATGAACATTTTCAGCCCAGTGCTCCATGACCCTTGTCATCACAATGATCCATGCCCTTGTCATCAAAATGGGCCGTTACATATGTTATCACAATGCTCCCTGACACCTGTATTCACAATAATGCATGACCTGGTCAACACAATTCTCCATGCCCTTGTCATCACAATGCGCCATTCCAACAGTCATCGCAATAATCCATGAAACTTATTAGACCAATGTTCCATGCCCTTGTCATCACAATGCTCCATGCCCTTGTTATCACAATGCTCCATGACCCCTGTCATCACAATGCTCCGTGACTCCTGTCATCACAATGCTTCATGACCATTGTCATCACAATGGTCCATGCCCTCGTCATCAACAGTCTCTTTGACCTTTTTAACCACAATGCTCCATGAAGTTTTCATCACAATGCTCTTTGACCATTGTCCTCACAATGCTCTATGCCTTTCTCAGCACAATGCTCCGTGACCTTTGTCATCACAATGCTCCATGCGCTTGTAAGCACAATGCTCCGTGACACATGTTATCACAATGCTCCATGACCCCTGTCATCACAATGCTCCGTGACTCCAGTCATCTCAATGCTTCATAACGTTTGTCATCACAATGGTCCATGCCCGCGTCACCACAAGGCTTTGTGACCTTTGTAACCACAATCATCCATAAACTTTTCATCACAATTCTCTGTGACTTTGTCATTACAATGCTCCATGTCATTGTCAGAACAGTGCTCCATGACCATAGTCTTCACAATGTGCCACGTGCATTTCATCACAACGGTTCACAACCTTGTCATTGCAATGCTCCATAAGCCTTGTAATCACAATGCTCCATGCACTTCTCATCAAAATGCTCTCTCACCAGAGGTATCACAATGTTCCATGACTAGTCATCACAATACTCCCTCACCCCTGTAATCACAATGTTCCATGACCCTGTCATCACACTGCTACATCCCCTTACAATCACAATGTTCCATGACCCCTGTCAACAAAATGCTCCATGACCCTTTTCATCCCAAAGCTCCAAGACCCCTGACATCACAATGTTCTATAACCCATGCCATCAAAATATTCCATTACACTTTTCATCAAATTGCTGCATGACACGGTCCTCACAATGCTCCCTGCCATTCTCATCACAATGCACCATGCACTTTTCATCAAAATGCTCCATGACTTGTCATCACAAAACTCCATGACTCTTGGCATCACAATGCTCCATGTCATTGTTTTCACAATGATCCATGAACCTTCTCATCACATTGCTCCATGCCCTTCTCATCACAAATCTCCATGACACTTTTCATCACAATGCTCGATGCTCTTCTCATCACAATGCTCCATGCCCTTGTCATTAAAATCCTGCATGACCCATGTATCACAGTGTTCTGTGCCCTTGTCATCACAATGCTCCATGCCAACTCTCATCACAATAATTCATGAAACATTTCAGACAAATGTTCCATGCCCTTCTCATCAAAATGCTCCATTACCCCTGTCATAAAAATGCACCATGACCCTTGCCATCACAATGTTCCACGAACTAGTCATCACAACGTTCCATGACACTTGTCATCACAATGCTCAAGACCCCTGAAATCACAATGCTCCATGCCCTTGTCATCACAATGCTCCATGACCCATGTAAACACAATGCTCCATGCCCCTTTTCATCTCAATGCTCCATGAACCCTGCCATCACAATGCACCATGCCCATCATCATAATGCTTCAGGCTATTGTCATCACAATGAAATCAATATTCTCCATGACCTCTGTCATCATAATGCTCCAAACACTTGTGATCACAATGTTCCATAACACTTATCATCACAACACCCCATGACGCTCATCATCACAATTATCCATGGTCTTCTCTTCACAAAGCTCCATGATCTTTGTCATCACAATGCTCAATACACTTGTCATCACAATGCTCCCTGACACTTGTCGTCAGTATGCTCCTTGAACCCTGTCATGACAAGGCTCCATGCCTTTGTCATCACAATAATCCATGCCCTTTTCATCACAGTGCTCCAAGATCCCTGTAATCCCAATGATCCATGCCCTTGTCATCAAAAAGCTCCATGACACATGTCATCAGAATGCTTCATGGCTTTCTCATCATAATGCTCCATGCCCTTGTCATCACAATGCTCCAAGACACTTGTAATCACAATGCTCCATCCCCCTTTTCATCAGAATGCTCCATGAGACATGTCATCACAAGTCTCCATGGTCTTCTCCTCACAATGCTCCAGGACCTTGTCATCACCATGCTCCATTCCCTTGTCATCACAATGCTCCATGACCCCTGTCATCACAATAGTCCATGAACATTTTCAGCCCAATGCTCCACGACCTACTCACCACAATGATCCATGGCCAATATCTTCACAATGCTCCATGACCACTGTTATCACAACACTCCATGACAACTGACAACAAAATGATCTGGGACTCTTGTCATCACAATGCCCCATTCCCTAGTCACCACAATGCTCCGTGTCCCCTGTCATCACAACACTCAATGAACCTTTTCAGCCCAGTGCTCCATGACCCTTGTCATCACAATGATCCATGCCCTTGTCATCCCAATGCTCCATGACCCGTGTATTCACAATGCTCCGTGACGCTTGTCATCACAGTGCTCCATGACACCTGTCATCACAATGCTCCATGCCTTTGTCAGCAAAATGCTACATTACCTTATCATTACAATGCTCTATGCGCTTGTCATCACAATACTCCATTTCCATTGTCATCACAATCCTCCATGAACCTAGGGATCACATTGCTTCATGCCCATTTCATCACAATTCTCCATGCTCCTTGAAATCAAAATGATCCATGACATCTCTCATCACAATGCTCCAAACACTTGTGATCACAATGTTCCAATACACTTGTCATCACAGCGCTCCATGATGCCTGTCATCACAATACTCCATGCCCTTTTCATCACAATGCTCCATGACCTTTGTCATCACAATTCTCAGTACACTTGTCATCACAATGCTCCCTTACACTTGTCATCAGAATGCTCCTTGAACCCTGTCACAAAAAGGCTCAATGCCTTTTTCATCACAATGCTCCATGCCATTTTCATCACAATGCTCCATGCCATTGTCATCAAAATACTCCACAAGCTTGTCATCAGAATGATCCATGACACTTGTCATCACAATTCTCCATGCACTTGTCAGCACAATGCTCCCTGACACTTGTCATCACAATGCTCCAAGCCATTGTAATCACAATGTTCCATTACCTTTGTCATCAGAATCCTCCATGACACTTGGCATCCCAATGCTCCATGCCATTGTCATCACAATGGGCCATTACATATGTCATCACAATGCTCCCTGACACCTCTCTTCACAATACTGCATGACCTGGTCATCACTATGCTCCATGCCCTTGTCATCACAATGCGCCGTTCCAACTGTCATTGCAATATTCCATGCAACTTATTAGACCAATGTTCCATGCACTTGTCATCACATTGCTCCATGACCTTGTAATCACAATGCTCCATGTCATTGTCATCTCAATGCTTCATGAACGCTCTCATCACACTGCTCCATGCCCTTGACTTCACAAAGCTATATGACATATGTCATCAGAATGCTCCATTGCTTTCTCATCCCATTGCTGCATGCCCTTGCCATCACAATGCTCCATTACACCAGTCATAACAATGCTCCATGACCCCTGCCATCACGATGTTCCATGGCTTGTCATCACAAAGCTCCATGACCCTTCTCATCACAATGCTCCAAGAACCCTGTAATCACATTGCTCTATGCCACTTTTCATCTCAATGATCCATGAACCCTGTCATCACAATGCACCATGCCCATCCTCATAATGCTTCATGCTATTGTCATCACAATGAAATCAAAATGCTCCATGACGTCTGTCATAACAATGTTCCAAACCCTTGTAATCACAATATTCCATAACACTTTTCATCAAAATGCCCCATGACGCTCTTCATCACAATTATCAATGGTCTTCTCATCACAATGCTCCATGACTTTTGTCATCACAATGCTCAATACACTTGTCATCAAAATTCTCCTTGACACTTGTTGTCTGTATGCTCCTTGAATCCTGTCATAACAAGGCTCCATGCCTTTTTCATCACAATGATCCATGTCCTTTTCATCACAATGCTCCAAGACATATGTAATCTCAATGCTCCATGTCCTTGTCATCACAATGTTACAAGACCCCTGTAATCACAATGCTCCTTGCCCTTGTCATCAAAAAACTCCATGACGTATGTCATCAGAATGTTCCATGGCCTTCTCATCACAATGCTCCTTGCCCTAGTCATCACAATGCTACAAGACCCCTGTAATCACAATGTTCCATTTCCATTTTCATCAGAAAGCTCAATGAGACTTGTCATCACAAGTCTCCATTGTCTTCTTATCACAAAGCTCCAGGACCTTCTCATTAGCATGCTCCATTCCCTTGTCTTCACAATGCTCAATGACCCCTGTCATCACAATAATCCATGAACATTTTCAGCGCAATGCTCCACGACCTACTCATCACAATGCTCCATGGCCAATATCATCACAATGCTCCATGACCACTGTCATCACAACACTCAATGACACCTGACAACACAATGATCCGGGACTCTTGTCATCACAGTGCTCCATTCCCTAGTCATCACAATGCTCCATGAACCCTGTCATCACAACACTCCGTGAATATTTTCAGCCCAGTGCTCCAGGACCTTCTCATTACCATGCTCCATTCCCTTGTCATCCCAATGCTCCATGACCCCTCTATTCACAATGATCCGTGATGGTTGTCATCACAGTGCTCCATGACAACTGTATTCACAATGCTCCATGACAATTGTCATCACAGTACTCCATGACACCTGTCATCACAATGCTCCATGCCTTTGTCAGCAAAATGCTACATGACCTTGTCATTACAATGCTCTATGCGCTTGTCATCACAATACTTCATTTCCATTGTCATCACAATCCTCCATGAATCTTGGGATCCCATTGCTTCATGCCCTTTTCATCACAATGCTCCATGCTCCTTCAAATCAAAATGATCCATGACCTCTCTCATCACAATGCTCCAAATCCTTGTGATCACAGTGTTCCATAACACTTGTCATCACAATGCTCCATGATGCCTGTCATCACAATACTCCATGCACTTTTCATCACAATGCTACATGACCTTTGTCATCACAATGCTCAATAAACTTGTCATCAAAATGCTCCCTGACACTTGTTGTCTGTATGCTCCTTGAACACTGTCATGACAAGGCTCCATGCCTTTTTCATCACAATGATCCATGTCCTAATCTTCACAATGCTCCAAGACCCCTGTAATCACAATGCTCCATGCCCCTTTTCATCAGAATGTTCCATGAGACTTGTCATCACAAGTCTTCGTGGCCTTCTCATCACAATGCTCCAGGAACTTGTCATCCCCATGCTCCATTCCCTGGTCATCAAAATGCTCCATGACCACTGTCATCACAACACTCCATGACACCTGACAACACAATGATCCGGGACTCTTGTCATCACAATGCTCCATTTCCTAGTCATCACAATGCTCCATGACCCGTGTCATCACAATAATCCATGAAGATTTTTAGCCAAGTGCTCCATGACACTTCTTATCCCAATGATCCATGCCCTTGTCATCCCAATGCTCCATGACCCGTGTATTCACAATGCTCCGTGACGCTTGTCATCACAGTGCTCCATGACACATGTCATCACAATGCTCCATGCCTTTGTCAGCAAAATGCTACATGACTTTTTCATTATAATGCTCTATGCGCTTGTCATCTCAATACTCCATCACCATTGTCAGCACAATCCTCCATGTACCTTGTGATCACATTGCTTCATGCCCTTGTCATCACAGTGCTCCATGCTCCTTGAAATCAAAATGATCCATGACCTCTGTCATCACAATGCTCCAAACGCTTGTGGTCACATTGTTCCAAAACACTTGTCATCACAATGCTCCATGATGCCTGTCATCACAAAACTCCATGCCCTTTTCATCACAATGCTCCATGACCTTTGTCATCACAATGCTCAATACACTTGTCATCACAATGCTCCCTAACACTTGTCATCAGAATGCTCCTTGAAACCTGTCATGAAAAGGCTCCCTGCCTTTTTAAGCACAATGCCCCATGCCGTTTTCATCACAATGCTCCATGTCATTGTCATCAAAATACTCCACAAGCTTGTCATCAGAATGTTCTATGATCCTTGTCATCACACTTCTCCATGCACTTGTCAGCACAATGTTCCCTGACCATTTTCATCACAATGCTCCAAGCCATTGTCATCACAATGCTCCATTACCTTTGTCATCAGAATCCTCCATGACACTTGGCATCACAATGCTCCATGCCATTGTCATCACAAAGGGCCATTACATATGTCATCACAATGCTCCCTGACACCTGTCTTCACAATACTGCATGACATGGTCATCACAATGCTCCATGCCCTTGTCATCACAATGTTCCATTCCAACTGTCATCGCAATAATCCATGCAACTTATTAGACCAATGTTCCATGCCATTGTCATCACACTGCTCCATGCCCTTGTTATCACAATGTTCCAAGACCCCTGTAATCACAATGCTCCATGCCCATGTCATCAAATAACTCCATGACGCATGTCATCAGAATATTCCATGGCATTCTCATCACAATGCTCCATGCCCTAGTCATCACAATGCTCCAAGACCCCTGAAATCACAATGCTCCAGGCCCCTTTTCATCAGAATGCTCCAAGAGACTTGTCATCACAAGTCTTCATGGTCTTCTCATCACAGTGCTGCAGAAACTTTTCATCACCATGCTCCATTCCTTTGTCATCACAATGCTCCATGACCACTGTCATCACAACACTCCATGACACCTGACAACACAGTGATCCGGGACTCTTGTCATCACAATGCTCCATTCCCTAGTCATCACAATGCTCCATGACCCGTGTCATCACAATACTCCATGACGCAGGTCATTAGAATGCTCCATGGACTTCTCATCACAGTGCTCCATGCGCTAGTCATCACAATGCTCCAAGAACCCTGTAATCACAATGCTCCATGCACATTTTCATCAGAATGCTTCATGAGACTTGTCATCACAAGTTGCAATGGACTTCTCATCACAATGCTCCAGGACCTTGTCTTCACCATGCTCCATTCCCTTTTCATCACAATGCTCCATGACCCCTGTCATCACAATAATCCATGATCATTTTCAGCCCAATGCTCCACGATCTATTCATCACAATGCTACATGGCCAATATCATCACAATGCTCCATGGCCACTGTTATCTCAACACTCCATGACACCTGACAACACAATGATCTGGAACTCTTGTCATCACAGTGCTCCATTCCCTAGTCATCACAATGCTCCATGACCCCTGTCATCACAACATTCCATGAACATTTTCATCCCAGTGTTCCATGAAACTTGTCATCACAATGATCCATGCCCTTGTCATCCCAATGCTCCATGACCCCTGTATTCACAATGCTCCGTGACGCTTGTCATCACAGTGTTCCATGACACCTGTCATCACAATGCTCCATGCCTTTTTCAACAAAATGCTACATGACCTTGTCATTACAATGCTCTATGTGCTTGTCATCAGAATACTCCATTTCCATTGTCATCACAATCCTCCATGAACCTTGGGATCACATTGCTTCATGCCATTGTCATCACAATGCTCCATGCCCCCTGTCATCACCATGCTCCGTGACTCCAGTCATCACG
The DNA here is from genome assembly GCF_964341445.2 of Mesoplodon mirus. NCBI lineage: Eukaryota > Metazoa > Chordata > Mammalia > Artiodactyla > Ziphiidae > Mesoplodon > Mesoplodon mirus. The sequence continues at coordinate 99,745 of NW_028294831.1, read as the reverse complement.
ATGCTTCATGACCTTTGTCATCTCAATGGTCCATGCCCTCGTCATCAACAGTCTCTGTGACCTTTTTAACCACAAAGCTCCATGAAATTTTCATCACAATGCTCTTTGACCCTTGTCATCACAGTGCTCCATGTGCTTGTCAGCACAATGCTCCATGACACATGTCATCACAATGCACCATGCGCTTGTCATCACAGTGCTCCACAATCTTGTCATCACATTCTCCATAAAATTTGTCATCACAATGCTCCATGCACTTCTCATCAAAATGCTCTCTCACCACTGATATCACAATGCTACATCACTATTTGTCACAATACTCCCTCACCCCTGTCATCACAATGTTCCATGACTCCAGTCATCACAATGCTACATGCACTTATCATCACAATGTTCGATGACCCCTGACATCACAATGTTCCATAACACCTGTCATCAAAATGTTCTATGACACTTTTCATCAAATTGCTCCATGACCCTGTCATCACAATGCTCCCTGCCCTTCTCATCACAATGCACAACGCCCTTGCTATCAAAATGCTCCATGACTTTTTTCATCACAAAGATCCATGACTTTGGCATCACAATGCTCCATGTCATTGTTATCACAATGCTCCATGAACGCTCTCATCACATTGCTCCATGCCCTTGTCTTCACAAAGCTCCATGACACATGTCATCAGAATGCTCCATGGCCTTCTCATCACAATTCTCCACGCCCTTGCCGTCAGAATGCTCCATTACACCTAACATAACAATGCTCCACGACCCCTGCCATCACGATGTTCCATGGCCTTGTCATCACAAAGCTCCATGACCCTTCTCATCACAATGCTCCAAGAACCCTCTAATCACAATGCTCTATGCCCCTTTTCATCTCAATGATCCATGAACCCTGTCATCACAATGGACCATGTCCTTCATCATAATGCTTCATGCTATTGTCATCACAATGAAATCAATATGCTCCATGACCTCTGTCATAACAATGCTCCAAACACTTGTGATCACAATATTCCATAGCACTTGTAATCACAATGCCCCATGACGCTCATCATCACAATTATCAATGGTCTTCTCATCACAATGCTCCATGAAGTTTGTCCTCACAATGCTCAATACACTTGTCATCAAAATGCTCCCTGACACTTGTTGTCTGTATACTCCTTGAATCCTGTCATGACAAGGCTCCATCCCTTTTTCATCACAATAATCCATGTCCTTTTCATCACAATGCTCCAAGACACATGTAATGTCAATGCTCCATGCCCTTGTCATCACAAAGCTCAATGTCGCAGGCCATCAGAATGCTCCTTGGTCTTCTGCTCTCATTGCTCCATGCCCTTGTCATCAAAATGTTCCAAGACCCCTGTAATCACTATGCTCCATGCCCTTGTCATCAAATAACTCCATGACACATGTCATCAGAATGCTCCATGGTATTCTCATCACAATGCTCCACGCCCTAGTCATCACAATGCTCCAAGACCCCTGTATTCACAATGCTCCATGCCCCTTTTCATCAGAAGGCTCCATGAGACTTTTCATCACAAGTCTCCATGGTCTTCTCATCACAATGCTCCAGGAACTTGTCATCACCATGCTCCATTCCCTTGTCATCACAATGCTCCATGACCCCTGTCATCACAATAATCCATGAACATTTTCAGCCCAATGCTTCACGACATACTCATCACAATGCTCCATGGCCAATATCACAAATCTCCATGACCACTGTCATCACAACACTCCATGACTCCTGACAACACAATGATCCTGGACTCTTGTCATCACAATGCTCCATTCCCAGGTTATCACAATGCTCCATTACCCCTGTCATCACAACACTCCATGAACATTTTCAGCCCAGTGCTCCATGACCCTTGTCATCACAATGATCCTTGCCTTTGTCATCCCAATGCTCCATGACCCCTGTATTCACAATACTCCATGACGCTTGTCATCACAGTGCTCCATGACACCTGTCATCACAATGCTCCATGCCTTTGTCAGCAAAATGCTACATGACCTTGTCATTACAAAGCTCTATGTGCTTGTCATCACAATACTCCATTACCATTGTCATCACAATCCTCCATGAAACTTGGGATCACATTGTTTCATGCCCTTGTCATCACAATGCTCCATGCTCCTTGAAATCAAAATGATCCATGACCTCTCTCATCACAATGCTCCAAACACTTGTGATCACATTGTTCCATAACACTTGTCATCACAACGCTCCATGATGCCTGTCATCACAATAATCCATGCTCTTATCATCACAATGCTACATGACCTTTGTCATCACAATTCTCAATACACTTGTCCTCACAATACTCCCTGACACTTTTCATCAGAATGCTCCTTGAAAACTGTCACGAAAAGGCTCCAGGCCTTTTTCATCACAATGCCCCATGCCGTTTTCATCAAAATGCTCCATGCCATTGTCATCAAAATACTCCACAAGCTTGTCATCAGAGTGCTCCATGACCCTTGTCATCACAATTCTCCATGCACTTGTCAGCACAATGCTCCCTGGCCCTTGTCATCACAATGCTCCAAGCCATTGTCATCACAGTGCACCATTACCTTTGTCTTCAGAATCCTCCATGACACTTGGCATCACAATGCTCCATGCCATTGTCATCAAAATGGGCCATTACTTATGTCATCACAATGCTCCCTGACACCTGTCTTCACAATACTGCATGACCTGGTCATCACAATGCTCCATGCCCTTGTCATCACAATGTGCCATTCCAACTGTCATCGCAATAATCCATGAAACTTATTAGACCAATGTTCCATGCCCTTGTCATCACAATGCTCCATGCCCTTGTTATCACAATGCTCCATCACCCCTGTCATCACCATGCTCCGTGACTCCAGTCATCACAATGCTTCATGACCTTTGTCATCACAATGGTCCATGCCCTCGTCATCAACAGTCTCTGTGACCTTTTTAACCACAATGCTCCATGAACTATTAATCACAATGCTCTTTGACCCTTGTCATCACAGTGCTCCATGTGCTTGTCAGCACAATGCTCCATGACACATGTCATCACAATGCACCATGCGCTTGTCATCACAGTGCTCCACAAACTTGTCATCACATTCTCCTTATAATTTGTCATCACAATGCTCCATGCACTTCTCATCAAAATGCTCTCTCACCACTGATATCACAATGCTACATCACTATTTGTCACAATACTCCCTCACCCCTGTCATCACAATGTTCCATGACTCCAGTCATCACAATGCTACATGCACTTATCATCACAATGTTCGATGACCCCTGACATCACAATGTTCCATAACACCTGTCATCAAAATGTTCCATGACACTTTTCATCAAATTGCTCCATGACCCTGTCATCACAATGCTCCCTGCCCTTCTCATTACAGTGCACAACGCCCTTGCTATCAAAATGCTCCATTACTTTTTTCATCACAAAGATCCATGACTTATGGCATCACAATGCTCCATGTCTTTGTCATCACAATGCTCCATGAATGCTCTCATCACATTGCTCCATGCCCTTGTCTTCACAAAGCTCCATGACACATGTCATCAGAATGCTCCGTGGCCTCCTCATCACAATGCTCCACGCCCTTGCCGTCAGAATGCTCCATTACACCTAACATAACAATGCTCCATGACCCCTGCCATCACGATGTTCCTTGGCCTTGTCATCACAAAGCTCCATGACCCTTCTCATCACAATGCTCCAAGAACCCTGTGATCACAATGCTCTATGCCCCTTTTCATCTCAATGATCCATGAACCCTGTCATCACAATGCACCATGCCCATCATCATAATGCTTCATGCTATTGTCATCACAATGAAATCAAAATGCTCCATGACCTCTGTCATAACAATGCTCCAAACCCTTGTGATCACAATATTCCATATCACTTGTCATCACAATGCCCCATGACGCTCGTTATCACAATTATCAATGGTCTTCTCATCACAATGCTCCATGAAGTTTGTCCTCACAATGCTCAATACACTTGTTATCAAAATGCTCCTTGACACTTGTTGTCTGTATGCTCCTTGAATCCTGTCATGACAAGGCTCCATGCCTTTTTCATCACAATAATCCATGTCCTTTTCATCACAATGCTCCAAGACACATGTAATCTCAATGCTCCATGCCCTTGTCATCACAAAGCTCAATGTTGCAGGCCATCAGAATGCTCCTTGTTATTCTGCTCTCATTGCTCCATGCCCTTGTCATCACAATGTTCCAAGACCCCTGTAATCACAATGCTCCATGCCCTTGTCATCAAAAAACTCCATGACGCATGTCATCACAATGCTCCATGCCCTAGTCATCACAATGCTCCAAGACCCCTGTATTCACAATGCTCCATGCCCCTTTTCATCAGAATGCTCCAGGAGACTTGTCATCACAAGTCTCCATGGTCTTCTCATCACAATGCTCCAGGAACTTGTCATCACCATGCTCCATTCCCTTTTAATCACATTGTGACATGACCCCTGTCATCACAATAATCCATGAACATTTTCAGCCCAATGCTTCACGACCTACTCATCACAATGCTCCATGGCCAATATCACAAATCTCCATGACCACTGTCATCACAACAATCCATGACTCCAGACAACACAATGATCCGGGACTCTTGTCATCACAATGCTCCGTTCCCTAGTTATCACAATGCTCCATGACCCCTGTCATCACAACACTCCATGAACATTTTCAGCCCAGTGCTCCATGACTCTTGTCATCACAATGATCCATGCCTTTGTCATCCCAATGCTCCATGACCACTGTATTCACAATGCTCCATGACACTTGTCATCACAGTGCTCCATGACACCTGTCATCACAATGCTCCATGCCTTTGTCAGCAAAATGCTACATGACCTTCTCATTACAATGCTCTATGCGTTTGTCATCGCAATACTCCATATCCATTGTCATCACAATCCTCCATGAACTTTGGGATCACATTGCTTCATGCCCTTGTCATCACAATGCTCCATGCTGCTTGAAATCAAAATGATCCATGACCTTTGTCATAACAATGATCCAAACCCTTGTGATCACAATGTTCCATAACACTTGTCATCAAAACGCTCCATGATGCCTGTCATCACAATACTCCATGCCGTTTTCATCACAATGCTCCATGACCTTTGTCATCACAATTCTCAATACACTTGTCATCACAATGCTCCCTGACACTTGTCATCAGAATGCTCCTTGAACCCTGTCACGAAGAGGCTCCATGCCTTTTTCATCACAATGTCCCATGCCGTTTTCATCACAATGCTCCATGCCATTGTCAACAAAATACACCACAAGCTTGTCATCAGAATGCTCCATGACCCTTGTCATCACAATTCTCCATGCACTTGTCAGCACAATGCTCCCTGACACTTGTCATAACATTGTTGCAAGCCATTGTCATCACAATGATCCATGACATTTGGCATCACAATGTTCCATGCCATTGTCATCACAATGGGCCATTACATATGTCATCCCAATGCTCCCGGACACCTGTCTTCACAATCCTGCTTGACTTGGTCATCACAATGCCCCATGCCCTTGTCATCACAATGCGCCATTCCAACTGTCATCGTAATAATCCATGAAAATTATTAGACCAATATTCCATGCCCCTCTCATCACAATGCTCCATGCCCTTGTTATCACAATGCTCCATGACCCCGGTCATCACCATGCTCCGTGACTCCAGTCATCTCAATGCTTCATAATGTTTGTCATCATAATGGTCCATGCCTGCATCATCACAAGGCTCTCTGACATTTTTAACCACAATGCTCCATGAACTTTTCATCACAATGCTCTTTGACACTTGTCATCACAATGCTCCATGCGCTTGTCATCACAGTGCTCCACAATTTTGTCATCACAATGCTCCATAAAATTTGTCATCACATTGCTCCTTGCACATCTCATCAAAATGCTCTCTCACCACTGATATCACAATGCTGCATCACTATTTGTCACAATACTCCCTCACCCCAGTCATCACAATATTCCATGATTCCTCTCATCACAATGCTACATGCACTTATCATCACAATGTTCGATGACCCCTGACATCACAATGTTCCATAACAACTGTCATCAAAATGATCCATGACACTTTTCATCAAATTGTTCCATGACCCTGTCATCACAATGCTCCCTGCCCTTCTCATCACAATGCACAACGCCCTTGCTATCAAAATGCTCCATGACCTTTTCATCAAAAATATCCAAGACACTTGGCATCACAATGCTCCATGTCATTGTCATCAAAATGGTCCATGAAAGCTCTCATCACATTGCTCCATGGCCTTGTCTTCACAAAGCTCCATGACGCATGTCATCACAATGCTCCATGGCCTTCTCATCACAATGCTCCACGACCTTGCCATCACAATGCTCCATTACCACTTTCATAACAATGCTCCATGACCCCTGCCATCACGATGTTCCATGGCCTTGTCATCACAAAGCTCCATGACCCTTCTCATCACAATGCTCCAAGAACCCTGTAATCACAATGCTCTATGCCCCTTTTCGTCTCAATGATCCATGAACCCTATCATCACAATGCACCATGCCCATCATCATAATGCTTCATGCTATTGTCATCACAATGAAATCAAAATGCTCCATGACCTCTGTCATAACAATGCACCAAACCCTTTTGATCACAATATTCCATATCACTTTTCATCACAATGCCCCATGACACTCGTCATCACAATTATCCATGGTCTTCTCTTCACAATGCTCCATGACCTTTGTCATCACAATGCTCAATACACTTGTCATCAAAATGCTCCCTGACACTTGTTGTCTATATGCTCCGTGAATCCTGTCATGACAAGGCTCCATGCTTTATTCATCTCAATGTTCCATGCACTTTTCATCACAATGCTCCAAGACCCATGTAATTACAGTGCTCAATGCCCTTGTCATCACAAAGCACAATGACGCATGCCATCAGAATGCTCCTTGGTCTTCTTCTCACAATGCTCCATGCCCTTGTCATTACAATGTTCCAAGACCCCTGTAATCACAATACTCCATGCCCCTTTTCATCAGTATGCTCCAAGAGACTTGTCATCACAAGGCTCCATGGATTTGTCATCACAATGCTCCAGGAATTTTTCATCACAATGCTTCACGACCTGTCATGAAAATTTTCAATATCCCTTATCATCATAATGCTCCAAGCCGTAACCATCACAATGCTCCATTATATTTGTCATCACAATCCTCCATTACATTCGGCATCACAGTGCTCCATGCCATTGTCATCGCAGTGGACTATGACATATGTCATCACAATTCTCCCTGACACCTGTCTTCACAATACTCCATGACCTTCTCATCACAATGCTCCATGCCCTTGTCATCACAAGCACCATGCCCACTCTCATCACAATAATCTACGAAACTTGTCAGACCAATGCTCCATTCCCCTGTCAACACAATGCTCCATGCCCTTGTCATCACAATGTTCAATGACCCATGTCATCACAATGCTCCTTGACTCCAGTCATCTCAATGCTTCATAACGTTTGTCATCAAAATGGTCCATGCCCAAGTCATCACAAGGCTCTGTGACCTGTGTAACCACAATGCTCCATGAACTTTTCATCACAATTCACAGTGACCCTTGTCATCACAATGCTCCATGTCTTTGTCAGAACAATGCTCCATGACCATTGTCATCACAATGTGCCACGCGCATTTCATCACAACGTTTCACAACTTTGTCATTGCAATGCTGCATAAATCTTGTAATCACAATGGTCCATGCTCTTCTCATCAAAATGCTCTCTCACAAGAGATATCACAATGTTCCATAACTAGTCATCATAACCCATCCTCACCCGTGTAATCATAATGTTCCATGACCCCTGTCATCACAATGCTACATCCCCTTATCTGCACAATGTTCCATGAACCCTGACATCACAATGTTCCATAACCCCTGTCATCAAAATGCTCCATGACCCATTTCATCCCAAAGCTCCATGACCCCTGGCATCACAATGTTCTATAACCCCTGTCAACAAAATGTTCCACGACAATTTTCATCAAATTGCTGCATGACCCTGTCATTCAAATGCTCCCTGCCCTTCTCATCACAATGCACCACACACTTGTCATCAAAATACTCAATGACCTTTGTCATCACAAAGCTCCATGACCCTAGGCATCACAATGCTCCTTGCCATTGTCATCACAATGCTCCATGAACCCTCTCATCATATTGCTCCATGCCCTTGTCATCACAAAGCTCCATGACACATGTCATCACAATGCTCGAAGCCCGTCCCATCACAATGCTCCATGCCCTTGTCATTACAATACCCAATGTCCCATTCTTCGCAGTGTACCGTGCCCTTGTCATCACAATGCTCCATGCACACTCTCATCACAATAATCCATGAAACATTTCAGACAAATGCTCAATGCCCTTCACATCACAATGCTCCATTACATCTGTCATAACAATGCTCCATGACCACTGCCATCACAATGTTCCATGCTCTTGTCATCAAAATGCTCCATGACTTGTCATCACAAAGCTCCATGACCCTAGGCATCACAATGCTCCTTGCCATTGTCATCACAATGCTCCATGAACACTCTCATCATATTGCTCCATGCCCTTGTCATCACATAGCTCCATGACGCATGTCATCAGAAAGTTCCATGACCTTCTCATGACAATGCTCCATGCCCTTGTCATCACAATGCTCCAAGACCATTGTAATCACAATGCTCCTTGCCGCTTTTCATCTCAATGCTCCATGAACCCTGTAATCACAATGCACCATGCCCATCATCGTAATGCTTCAGGCTATTGTTATCACAGTGAAATCAATATTCTGCATGACCACTGTCATCATAATGCTCCAAACCCTTGTGATCACAATGTTGCATAACACTTATCATCAAAACACCCCATGACACTCATCATCACAATTATCCATGGTCTTCTTATCACAATGCTCCATGATCTTTTTCATCAAAATGCTCAATACACTTGTCATCACAATGCTCCCTGACCCTTGTCATCAGTATGCTCCTTGAACCCTATCATGACAAGGCTCCATGCCGTTTTCATCAAAAAGATCCATGACCTTTTCTTCACAATGCTCCACGATCCCTGTAATCACAATGCTCCATGCACTTGTCATCACAAAACTCCATGACGCCTGTCATCAGAATGCTCCATGGCCTTCTCATCACAATGCTCCATGCCCTAGTCATCACAGTGCTCCAAGACTCCTGTAATCACAATGCTCCATGACAATTTTCATCAGAATGCTCCATGAGACTTGTCATCACAAGTCTCCATGGACTTCTCATCACAATGCTCCAGGGCCTTGTCATCACCATGCTGCATTCCCTTGTCATCACAATGCTCCATGACCCCTGTCATCACAATAATCTATGAATATTTTCAGCCCAATGCTCCATGACACTTGTCATCACAATGATCCATGCCCTTGTCATCCCAATGCTCCATGACCCCTGTATTCACAATGCTACGTGACGCTTGTCATCACAGTGCTCCATTACACCTGTCATCACAATGCTCCATGCCTTTGTCAGCAAAATGCTACATGACCCTGTCATTACAATGCTCTCTTCGCTTATCATCACAATACTGCATTACCATTGTCATCACAAACCTCCTTGAACTTTGGGATCACATTGCTTCATGCCCTTGCCATCACAGTGCTCCATGCTCCTTGAAATCAAAATGATCCATGACCTCTGTCATCACAATGCTCCAAACCCTTGTGATCACAATGTTCCATAGCCCTTGTCATCACAACGCTCCATGATGCCTGTCATCACAATACTCCATGCCCTTTTCATCACAATGCTCCATGACATTTGTCATCACAATTCTCAATACACTTGTCACCACAAAGCTCCCTGACACTTGTCTTCAGAATGCTCCTTGAACCCTGTCACGAAAAGGCTCCATACGTTTTTCATCACAATGCCCCATGCCGTTTTCATCACAATGCTCCATGCCATTGTCATCACAATACTCCACAAACTTGTCATCAGAATGCTCCATGACCCTTGTCATCACAATTCTCCATGCACTTTTCAGCACAATGCTCCCTGACACTTGTCATCATAATGTTGCAAGCCATTGTCATCACAATGATCCATGACATTTGGCATCACAATGCTCCATGCCACTGTCATCACAATGGGCCATTACATATGTCATCACAATGCTCCCTGACACTTGTCTTCACAAAACTGCAACACCTGGTCATCACAATACTCCATGCACTTGTTATCACAATGTTCCATGACCCCTATCATCACAATGCTCCGTGACTCCAGTCATCACAATGCTTCATGACCTTTTTCATCACAATGGTCCGTGCGCTCATCATCAACAGTCTGTGTGACTTTTTAAACACAATGCTCCATTAACTTTTCATCACAATGCTCTTGGACCCTAGTCATCACAATGCTCTATGCCTTTCTCAGCACAATGCCCCTTGACGCATGTCATCAAAATGCTCCATGGAATTCTCCTCACAACGCTCTTTGCCCTTGTCATCACAGAGCTCCAAGACCCCTATAATCACAATTCTCCATGCCCCATTTCATCAGAATGCTGCATGATACTTGTCACCACAGGTCTCCATGGTCATGTCATCACAATGCTCCAGGACCTTATCATCACAATGCTCCATGACTCCAGTCATCACAATGCTTCATAATATTTGTCATCACAGTGGTCCATGCCCGCGTCATCACAAGGCTCTCTTACATTTGTAACCACAATGCTCCATGAACATTTCATCACAATGCTCCGTGACACTTGTCATCACAATGCTCCATGCCTCTGTCAGAAAAATGCTCCATGACCATTGTCATCGCAATGTGCCACGAGCATTTCATCACAACGGTCCACAAATTTGTCATCACAATGCTCCATAAAACTTGTAAGCACAATGCTGCATGCCCTTCAAATCACAATGCTCCATTACCCCTGTCATAACAATGCTCCATGACCCCTGTCATCACAATGTTCCACGGCCTTGTCATAACAACGCTCCATGACACTTTTCATCACAATGCTCCAAGACCCCATTAAACACAATGCTCCATGCTGTTGTCATCACAAAGCTTCATGACATATGTCATCAGAATGTTCCATGGACTTCTCATCAAAACGCTCCATGCCCTTGTCATCACAATGCTCCATGACCCATGTCATCACAATACTCCATGAATATTTTCAGCCCAGTGCTCCATGACTTTCTCATCACAATGCTCCATGACCAATATCATCACAATGCTCCATGACCAATGTCATCACAACACTCCATGACACCTGACAACACAATGATCCGGGACTCTTGTCATCACAATGCTCTATTCCCTAGTCATCACAATGCTCCATGACCCCTGTCATCACAGTACTCCATGAACATTTTCAGCCCAAAGCTCCATGACACGTGTCATCACAATGATCCATGCCCTTGTCATCCCAATGCTCCATGACCCCTGTATTCACAATGCTCCGTGACGCTTGTCATCACAGTGCTCCATGACACCTGTCATCACAATGCTCCATGCCTTTGTCAGCAAAATGCTACATGACCTTGTCATTACAATGCTCTATGCGCTTGTCATCACAATACTCCATTACCATTGTCATCACAATCCTCCATGAACCTTGGGATCACATTGCTTCATGCTCTTGTCATCACAATGCTCCATGCTCCTTGAAATCAAAATGATCCATGACGTCTGTCATCACAATGCTCCAAAACCTTGTGATCACAATGTTCCATAACACTTGTCATCACAAAACTCCATGATGCCTGTCATCACAATACTCCATGCCCTTTTCATCACAATGCTCCATGACCTTTGTCATCACAATTCTCAATACACTTGTCATCACAGTGCTCCCTGACTCTTGTCGTCAGAATGCTCCTTGAACCCTGTCACGAAAAGGCTCCATGCCGTTTTCATAACAAAGCCCCATGCCATTTGCATCACAATGCTCCATGCCATTGTCATCAAAATACTCCACAAGCTCGTCATCAGAATGCTCCATGACGCTTGTCATCACAATTCTCCATGCACTTGTCAGCACAATGCTCCCTGAACCTTGTCATCACCATGCTCCAAGCCATTGTCATCACAATGCTCCATTACCTTTGTCATCAGAATCCTCCATGACACTTGGCATCACTATGCTCCATGCCATTGTCATCACAGTGGGCCATTACATATGTCATCACAATGCTCCCTGACACCTCTCTTCATAATACTGCATGACCTGGTCATCACAATGCTCCATGCCCTTGTCATCACAGTGTGCCATTCCAAATGTCATCACAATAATCCATGAAACTTATTAGACCAATGCTCCATGCCCTTGTCATCACAATGCTCCATGCCCTTGTTATCACAATCTTCCAAGACCCCTGTGATCAGAATGCTCCATGCCCCTTTTCATCAGTATGATCCATGAGATTTGTCATCACAAGGCTCCATGGTTTTCTCATCACTATGCTCCAGGATTTTGTCATCACAATGCTTCACGACATTGTCAGGAAAATTCTCAATGGCCCTTGTCATCATAATATTCCAAGCCCTAGTCTTCACAATGCTCCATTATATTTACCATCACAATCCTCCATTACATTAGGCATCACAATGCTCCATGCCATTGTCATCGCAATGGACCATGACAAATGTCATCACAATGCTCCCGGACACATGTCTTCACAATACTCCATGCCCTTGTCTTCAAAATGCTCAATGCCCTTGTCATCACAATGCACCATGCCCACTGTCATCACAATAATCTATGAAACATGTCAGACCAATGCTCCATGCCCCTTTTCATTAGAATGCTCCATGAGACTTGTCAACTCAAGTCTCCATGATCATCTCATCACAGTGCTCCAGGAACTTGTCATCACCATGCTCCATTTCTTTGTCATCACAATGCTCCATGATGCCTGTCATCACAATACTCCATGAATATTTTCAGCCCCATGCTCCATGACTTTCCAATCACAATGCTCCGTGACCAATATCATCAAAATGCTCAATGACTACTGTCATCACAACACTCCATGACACCTGACAACACAATGATCCGGGACACTTGTCATCACAATGCTCAAACAACACTGTAATCACAATGCTCCATGACCCCTGTCATCACAATACTCCATGCACATTTTCTGCAAAATGCTCCATGAACCTTGTCATCAAAATGATCCGTGCCCTTGTCATCCCAATGCTCCAGGTCCCCTGTATTCACAATGCTCCGTGACACCTGTCATCACAATGCTCCATGCCTTTGTCAGCAAAATGCTACATGACCTTGTCATTACAATGCTGTATGCGCTTGTCATCACAATACTCCATGAACCTTGGGATCACATTGCTTCATGTCCTTTTCATCACAATGCTCCATGCTCCTTGAAATCAAAATGATCCATGACCTCTGTTATCACAATGCTCCAAAGCCTTGTGATAACAATGTTCCATAACACTTGTCATCACAACGCTCCATGATGCCTGTCATCACAATATTCCATGCCCTTTTCATCCCAATGATACATGACGTTTTTCATCACAATTCTCAATACACTTGTCATCACAATGCTCCCTGACACTTGTCATCAGTATGCTCCTTGAACCCTGTCACTAAAAGGCTCCATGCGATTTTCATCACAATACCCTAAGCCGTTTTCATCACAATGTTCCATGCCATTGTCATCAAAACACTCCACAAGCTTGTCATCATAATGCTCCATTACCATTGTCATCACATTTCTCCATGCACTTGTCTGCAAAATGCTCCCTGACCGTTTTCATCACAATGCACCAAGCCATTGTCATCACAATGCTCCATTATCTTTGTCATCCGAATCCTCCATGACATTTGTCATCACAATGCTCCATGCCATTGTCATCACAATGGGCCCCATGACACTCGTCATCACAATTATCAATGGTCTTCTCATCACAATGCTCAATACACTTGTCATCAAAATACTCCCTGACACTTGTTGTCTGTATGCTCCTTGAACCCTGTCATGACAAGGCTCCATGCCTTTTTCATCACAATGATCCATTCTCTTTTCAGCACAATGCTCCAAGACCCATGTAATCACAATGCTCCATGCCATTGTCATCACAAATCTCAATGACGCATGCCATCAGAATGCTCCTTGGTCTTCTCCTCACAATGCTCCATGCCCTTGTCATCACAGTGTTCGAAGACCCTGTAATCACAATGCTCCATGCCCGTTTTCATCTGTATGCTCCATGAGATTGGTCATCACAAGGCTCCATGGTTTTGTCATCACAATGCTTTAGGGCATTGTCACCAAAATGCTTCACAACCTTGTGATGAAAATTTTCAGTGGCCCTTGTCATCATAATGCTCCAAGCCCTAGTCATCACAATGCTCCATTATATTTGTCATCACAATCCTCCATTCCATTTGGCATCACAATGCTCTATGATATTGTCATCGCAATGGACAATGACATATTTCATCACAATGTTCCCTGACACCTGTCTTCACAGTACTCCATGACCTTCTCATCACAATGCTCCATGCACTTGTTATCACAATGCACCATGCCCACTGTCATCACAACAATCTATGAAATTTCTGAGACCAATGTTCCATGCCCCTGTCATCACAATGCTCCATGCACTTGTCATAACACTGCTCCATGACCCCTGTCATCTCAATGCTCCGTGACTTCAGTCATCACAATGCTTCATAAAGTTTGTCATCACAATGGTCCATGCCCGCGTCATCACAAGGCTCTGTGACCTTTGTATGCTCAGTGCTCCATGAACATTTCATCACAGTTCTCCGTGACACTTGTCATCACAATGCTCCATGTCTTTGTCAGAACAGTGCTCCATGACCATTGTCATCACAATGTGCCACGTGCATTTCCTCACAACGGTTCAAAACTTTGTCATTGCAATGTTCCATAAACCTTGTAATCACAATGGTCCATGCACTTCTCATCAAAATGCTCTCTCACCAGGGACATCACAATGTTCCATCACTAGTCATCACAATACTCCCTCACCCCTGTAATCACAATGTTCCATGACCCAGTCTTCACAATGCTACATCCCCTTATCATCACAATGTTCCATGACCACTGCCATCACAATGTTCCATAACCCCTGTCATCAAAATTCTCCATGACCCATTTCATCCCATAGCTCCAAGACCCCTGACATCACAATGTTCTATAACCCCTGCCCTCAAAATGTTCCATTACACTTTTTATCACATTGCTGCATGACCCGGTCATCAAAATGCTCCCTGCTCTTCTCGTCACAATGCACCATGACTCTTGGCATCACAATGCTCCATGTCATTGTCATCACAATGTTCCTTGAAAACTCTCATCACACTGCTCCATGCCCTTGTAATCACAAAGCTCCATGACATTTGTCATCACAATGCTCGATGCCATTCTCATCACAATTCTCCATGCCCTTGTCACTACAATCCTGCATGACCCATGTATCACAGTGTTCCGTGCCCTTGTCATCACAATGTTCCATGCCCTCTCTCATCACAATAATCCATGAAACTTTTCAGACCAATGTTCAATATCTTCCTCATCACAATGCTCCATTACCCCTGTCATAACAATGCACCATGACCCCTGCCATCACAATGTTCCACGGCCTTGTCATCACAAGGTTCCATGACACTTCTAATCATAATGCTGAAGACCCCTCAAATCATAATGCTCCATGCCCTTGTCATCACAAAGCTCCATGACGCATGTCATCAGAATGTTCTATGGCCTTCTCATCACAATGCTCCATGCCCTTGTCATCACAATGCTCCAAGACCCTTGTAATCACAATGATCCATGCCTATTTTCATCTCAAAGCTCCATGAACCCTGTCATCACAATGTACCATGCCCATCATCATAATGCTTCAAGCTATTGTCATCACAGTGAAATCAGTATTCAGCATGACCCATGTCATCATAATGCTCCAAACACTTGTGATCACAATGTTGCATAACACTTATCATCACAACACCACATGATGCTCATCATCACAATTATCCATGGTCTTCTTATCACAATTCTCTATGATCTTTGTCATCACAATGCTCAATACACTTTTCATCACAATGCTCCCTGACACTTGTCATCAGTATGCTCCTGGAACACTGTCATGACAAGGCTCCATGCCCTTGTCATCACAATGCCCCATGCCATTTTCATCACAATGCTTCCTGACCTTTGTCATCACAATGGTCCATGCCCTCACCATCAACAGTCTCTTTGACATTTTAACCACAGTGCTCAATGAACTTTTCATCACAATGCTCTTTGACCCTTGTCATCACAATGCTCTATGCCTTTCTCAGCACAATGCTCCATGCCCTCGTCATCACAATGGTCCATGACGACTGTCATCACAATGCTCCATGACTACAGTCATCACAATGCTTCATAACATTTGTCATCACAATGGTCCATGCCCGCATCATCACAAGGCTCTGTTACATTTGGAACCACATTGATCCAAGCACTTTTCATCACAATGCTCCGTGACCCTTGTCATCACAATGCTCCATGCCTTTGTCAGAAAAATGCTCAATGACCCTTGTCTTCACACTGTGCCACGCACATTTCATCAAAAAGGTCTGCAAATTTGTCATTGCAATGCTCCATAAATATTGTAATCACAAAATTCCGTGCCCTTCTCATCACAATGCTCCATTACACTTGTCATAACAATGCTCCATTACCACTGTCATCACAATGTTCCAAGGCCTTGTCATCACAAGGCTCCATGACACTTGTCATCACAATGCTCCAAGACCCCTTAAATCAGAATGCTCCATGCCCTTGACATCACAAAGCTGCATGACACATGTCATCAGAATGTTCCATGGACTTCTCATCAAAATGCTCCATGCCCGTTTCATCACTGTGCACCAAGACCCATGTGATCAAAATGCTCCATGCCCCTTTTCATCTCAATGCTCCTTGAAACCTGTCATCAAAATGCATCATGCCCATCATCATAGAGTTTCTGGCTATTGTCAGCACAATGAAATCAAAATTCTCCATGACCTCTGTCATCACAGTGCTCCATGACCCCTGTCATTATAATACTCCATGAACAATTTCAGCCCAATTCTCCATGACCCTTGTCATCACAATGATCCATGCCCTTGTCATCCCAATGCTCCATGACCCCTGTATTCACAAGGCTCCGTGACGCTTGTCATCACAGTGCTCCATGACACCTGTCATCACAATGCTCCATGCCTTTGTCAGCAAAATGCTACATGACCTTGTCATTACAATGCTCTATGTGCTTGTCATCACAATACTCCATTACCATTGTCATCACAATCCTCCATGAAACTTGGGATCACTTTGCTTCATGCCCTTGTCATCACAATGCTCCATGCTCCTTGAAATCAAAATGATCCATGACCTCTGTCATCACAATGCTTCAAACCCTTGTGATCACAATGTTCCATAACACTTGTCATCACAACGCTCCATGATGCCTGTCATCACAATACTCCATGCCCTTTTCATCACAATGCTCCATGACCTTTGTCATCACAATTCTCAATACACTTGTCATCGCAATGCTCCCTGACACTTGTCATCAGAATGCTCCTGGAACACTGTCACGAAAAGGCTCCATGTCTTTTTCATCACAAAGCCCCATGCAATTTTCATCACAATGCTCCATGCCATTGTCATCAAAATACTCCACAAGCTTGTCATCAGAATGCTCCATGACCCTTGTTATCACAATTTTCCATGCACTTGTCAGCACAATGCTCCCTGACCCTTGTCATCACAATGCTCCAAGCCATTGTCATCACAATGCTCCATTACCTTTGTCATCAGAATCCTCCATGACACTTGGCATCACAATGCTCCATGCCATTGTCATCACAATGGACCATGACATATGTCATCACAATGCTCCCTGACACCTCTCTTCACAATACTGCCTTACCAGGTAATCACAATGCTCCATGCCCTAGTCATCACAATGCGCCATTCCCACTGTCATCACAATAATCCCTGAAACTTATTAGAGCAGTGCTCCATGCGCTTGTCATCACAATGCTCCATGATCCCTGTCATCACAATGCACCCTGACTCCAGTCATCACAATGCTTCATAACGTTTGTCTTCAGAACGGTCCATGCCCGCGTCAACACAAGGCTCTGTGACCTTTGTAACCACAATGCTCCATGAACTTTTCATCACAATGCTCCGTGACCCTTGTCATCACAATGCTCCATGCCTTTGTCAGAACAATGTTCCATGACCCTTGTCATCACAATGTGCCACGCGCTTTTCATCACATTGATCCACAACTTTGTCATCGCTATGCTCCATATACCTTGTATTCACAATGCTCCATGCACTTCTCATCCAAATGCTCTCTCACCTGAGATATCACAATGTTCCATCACTAGTCATCACAATCCTACCGCAACCCTTTAATCAAAATGTTCCATGACCCCTGACATCACAATATACCATAACCACTGTCATCAAAATGCTCCATGACACTTTTCATCCCAAAGCTCCATGACCCTTGGCATCACAATGTTGTGTAACCCCTGTCATCAAAATATTACATTACAATTTTCACCAAATTGCTGCATGACCCTGTCATCAAAATGCTCCCTCTCCTTCTCATCACAATGCACCACACGCTTGTCATCAAAATGCTCCATGACCGTTGTCATCACAAAGCTCCATGACCCTTGGCATCACAATGCTCCATGTCATTGTCATCACAATGCTCCATGAACATTCTCATCCCATTGCTACATGCCCTTGTCATCACAAAGCTCCATGACATTTGTCATCACAATTCTCGATGCCCTTCTAATCAAAATGATCCATGCACTTTTCATCACAATCCTCCATGACCCATGTATCACAGTGTTCCGTGCCCTTGTCATCACAATGCTCCATGCCCACTCTCATCAAAATAAACCATGAAGCCTTTCAGGCCAATGATCAATGCCCTTCTCATCACAATGCTCCATTACCTCTGTCATAACAATGCTCCATGACGCTTGCCCTCACAATGTTCCATGGCCTTGTCATCACAAGGCTCCATGACACTTGTCATCACAATGCTCCAAGACCCATGTAAGTACCATGCTCCATGTCCTTTTCATCACAAAGCTCCATGACACATGTCATCAGAATGTTCCATGGACTTCTCATCACAATGCTCCATGCCCTTGTCATCACAATGCTCCAAGACCACTGTAATCACAATGCTCCATGCCAATTTGCATCTCAATGCTCAATGAACCCTGTCATCACAATGCACAATGCCCATCATCATAATGCTTCAGGCTGTTGTCATCACAATGAAATCAAAATTATCCTTGACCTCTGTCATCATAATGCTCCAAACCCTTGTGATCACAATGTTCCATAACAGTTATCATCACAAATCCCCATGACGCTCATCATCACAATTATCCATGGTATTCTCATCACAATTCTCCATGACATTTGTCATCACAATGCTCAATACAGTAGTCATCATAATGCTCCCTTACACTTGTCGTCAGTATGCTCCTTGAACCCTGTCATGACAAGGCTCCATGCCTTTTTCTTCACAATGATCCGTGCCCTTTTCATCACAATGCTCCAAGATCACTGTAATCACAATGCTCCATATCCTTGTCATCATAAAACTCCATGAAGCACGTCATCAGAATGCTCCATGGCATTCTCATCACAATGCTCCATGCCCTAGTCATCACAATGCTCCAAGACCCCTGTAATCACAATGCTCCATGCCCCTTTTCATCAGAATGCTCCGTGAGTTTTGTCATCACTGGTCTCCATGGTCATCTCATCACAATGCTCCAGGACCTTGTCATCACCATTCTCCATTCCCTTGTCATCACAATGCTCCATGACCCCTGTCATCACAATAATCCATTAACATATTCAGCCCAATGCTCCACGACCTACACATCACAATGCTCCATGGCCAATATCATCACAATGCTCCATGACCACTGTCATCACAACACTCCATGACTCCTGACAACACAATGATCCGGGAACTTTTCATCACAATGCTCCATTCCCTACACATCACTATGCTCCATGACCCCTGTCATCACAACACTCCATGAATATTTTCAGACCACTGCTCCATGACCCTTATCATCACAATGATCCATGCCCTTGTCATCCCAATGCTCCATGACCCCTGTATTCACAATGCTCCATGACACATGTCATCACAATGCTCCATGCCTTTGTCAGCAAAATGCTTCATGACCTTGTCATTACAATGCTGTATGCGCTTGTCATCACAATACTCCTTTTCCATTGTCATCACAATCCTCCATGAACCTTGGGATAACATTGTTTCATGCCCTTGTCATCACAATGCTCCATGCTCCTTGAAATAATAATGATCCATGACCTCTGTCATCACAATGCTTCAAACCCTTGTGATCACAATGTTCCATAACACTTGTCATCACAACGCTCCATGATGCCTGTCATCACCATACTCCATGCCCTTTTCATCAAAATGCTCCATGACATTTGTCATCACAATTCTCAATACAATTGTCATCACAATGCTTCCTGACACTTGTCGTCAGAATGCTCCTTGAACCCTGTCACAAAAACGCTCCATGCTTTTTCCATCACAATCCCCCATGCCGTTTTCATCACAATGCTCCATGCCATTGTCATCAAAATACTCCACAAGCTTATCATCAGAATGCTCCATGACCCTTGTCATCACAATTCTCCATGCACTTGTCAACACTATGTTCCCTGACCCTTATCATCACAATGCTCCAAGCCATTTTCATCACAATGCTCCATTACCTTTGTCATCAGAATCCTCCATGACACTTGGCATCACGATGCTCCATGCCATTGTCATCACAATGGGCCATGACATATGTCATCAAAATGCTCCTGACACCTCTCATCACAGTACTGCATGACCTGGTCATCACAATGCTCCATGCCCTTGTCATCACAATGCACCATTCCAACTGTCATCGCAATAATCCATGAAACTTATTAGACCAATGTTCCATGACCTTGTCATCACAATGCTCGATGCCCTTGTTATTACAATGTACCAAGAACACTGTAATCAGAATTTTCCTTGCCCCTTTTCATCAGTATGCTCCATGAGACTTGTCATCACAAGGCTCCATGGATTTCTCATCACAATGCTCCAGGACATTGTCATGACAATGCCTCACGACCTTGTCATGAAAATTCTCAATGGCCCTTGTCATCATAATGCTCCAAGCCCTAGTCATCACAATGTTCCATTATATTTGTCATCACAATACTCCATTACATTTGGCATCACAATGCTCCCTGCCAATGTCAACGCAATGGACCATGACATATGTCATCACAATGCTCTCTGACAACTCTCTTCAAAATAATCCATGACCTTCTCATCACAATGCTCCATGCCCTTGTCATCACAATGCACCATGTCCACTGTCATCACAATAATTTCTGAAAAGTGTCACCACAACGCTCCATGTCCCTGTCATCACAATGCTCCATGACACCTGTCATCTCAAAGCTCCGTGACTCCAGTCATCACAATGCTTCATAACGTTTGTCATCACAACGGTCCATGCCTGCATCATCACAAGGCTCTTTGACCTTTGTAACCACAATGCTCCATGAACTTTTCATCACAATGCTCCATGACCCTTGTCATCACAGTGCTCCATGCCTTTGTCAGAACAATGTTCCATGACCCTTGTCATCACAATGTGCTATGCGTTTTTCATCAAAATGATCCACAACCTTGTCATCGCTATGATCCATAAACCTTGTATTCACAATGCTCCATGCACTTCTCATCCAAATGCTCTCTCACCTGAGATATCACAATGTTCCATCACTAGTCATCACAATCCTCCCTCAACCCTGTAATCAAAATGTTCCATGACCCCTGACATCACAATATTCCATAACACCTGTCATCAAAATGCTCCATAACACTTTTCATCCCAAAGCTCCATGACCCATGGCATCACAATGTTCTGTAACCCCTGTCATCAAAATGTTACATTACAGTTTTCATCAAATTGCTGTATGACCCTGTCATCAAAATGCTCCCTCTCCATCTCATCACAATTCACCACACGCTTGTCATCAAAATGCTCCATGACCCTTGTCATCACAAAGCTCCATGACCCTTGGCATCACAATGCTCCAGGTCATTGTCATCAAAGTGCTCCATGAACCCTCTCATCCCATTGCTCCATGCCCTTGTCATCACAAAGCTCCATGACGCTTGTCATCACAATGATCGATGCCCTTCTCATCAAAATGCTCCATGCACTTTTCATCACAATCCTCCATGACCCATGTATCACATTGTTCCGTGCCCTTGTCATCAAAATGCTGCATGCCCACTCTCATCACAATAATCCATGAAACCTTTCAGGCCAGTGCTCAATGCCTTTCTCATCAGAATGCTCCATTACCTCTGTCATAACAATGCTCCATTACCCCTGCCATCACAATGTTCCACGGCCTTGTCATCACAAGGCTCCATGACCCTTGTCATTACAATGCTCCAAGACCCCTGTAATCACAATGCTCCATGCCCTTTTCGTCACAAAGCTCCATGACACATGTCATCAGAATGTTCCATGGCCTTCTCATCACAATGCTCCATGCCCTTGTCATCACAATGCTCCAAGACCCCTGTAAACACAATTCTCCATGCCCCTTTTCATCTCAATGCTCCATGAACCCTGTCATCACAATGCACCATGCCCATCATCATAATGCTTCAGGCTATTGTCATCACAATCAAATCAAAATTCTCCATGACCTCTGTCATCATAATGCTCCAAACCCTTGTGATCACAATGTTCCATAACACTTATCATCACAAATCCCCATGACGCTCTACATCACAATTATCCATGGTATTCTCATCACAATGCTCCATGACATTTGTCATTACAATGCTCAATACACTTGTCATCACAATGCTCCCTGACACTTGTCGTCAGTATGCTCATTGAACCCTGTCATGACAAGGCTCCATGCCTTTTTCATCACAATCATCCGTGCCCTTTTCATCACAATGCTCCAAGTTCACTGTAATCACAATGCTCCATGTCCTTGTCTTCACAAAACTCCATGAAGCATGTCATCAGAATGCTCCATGGCTTTCTAATCACAATGCTCCATGCCCTAGTCATCACAATGCTCCAAGACCCCTGTAATCACAATGATCCATGCCCCTTTTCATCAGAATGCTCCGTGAGATTTGTCATCACAAGTCTCCATGGTCTTCTCATCACAATGCTCCAGGACCTTGTCATCACCATTCTCAATTCCCTTGTCATCACAATGCTCCATGACCCCTGTCATCACAATAATCCATTAACATATTCAGCCCAATGCTCCACGACCTACACATCACAATGCTCCATGGCCAATATCATCACAATGCTCCATGACCACTGTCATCACAACACTCCATGATACCTGACAACACAATGATCCGGGACTCTTGTCATCACAATGCTCCATTCCCTACACATCACTATGCCCCATGACCCTGTCATCACAACACTCCATGAACATTTTCAGCCCAGTGCTCCATGACCCTTGTCATCACAATGATCCATGCCCTTGTCATCCGAAAGATCCATGACCCCTGTATTCACAATGCTCTATGACGCTTGTCATAACAGTGCTCCATGACACATGTCATCACAATGCTCCATGCCTTTGTCAGCAAAATGCTACATGACCTTGTCATTACAATGCTCTATGTGCTTGTCATCACAAAACTCCATTTCCATCGTCATCACAATCCTCCATGAACATTGCGATCACATTGCTTCATGCCCTTGTCATCACAATGCTCCATGCTCCTTGAAATCAAAATGATCCATGACCTATGTCATCACAATGCTCCAAAACCTTGTGATCCCAATGTTCCATAACACTTGTCATCACAACGCTCCATGATGCCTGGCATCACAATAATCCATGCCCTTTTTATCACAATGCTCCATGACCTTTGTCATCACAATTCTCAATATACATGTCATCACAATTCTCCCTGACATTGTCATCAGAATGCTCCTTGAACCGTGTCACGAAAAATCTCCATGCCTTTTTCATCACAGTGACCCATGCCATTTTCATCAGAATGCTCCATGACCGTTGTCATCACAATGTTCCATTACTTTGTCATCAGAATCCTCCATGACACTTGGCATCCCAATGCTCCATGCCATTGTCATCACAAAGGGCCATTACATATGTCATCACAATGCTCCCTGACTCCTGTCTTCACAATACTGCATGACCTGGTCATCACAATGCTCCATGCCCTTGTCATCACAATGCGCCATTTCAACTCTCATCGCAACAATCCATGGAACTTATTAGACTAATGTCCCATGCCCTTGTCATCACAATGCTCCATGCCCTTGTTATCACAATGCTCCCTGACCCCTGTCATCACAATGCTCCGTGACTCCAGTCATCACAATGCTTCATGACCTTTGTCATCACAATGGTCCATGCCGTCATCATCAACAGTCTCTGTGACCATTTTAACCACAATGTTCCATGAACTTTTCATCACAATGCTCTTTGACCCTTGTCATCAGAATGCCCTTTTCCTTTCTCAGCACAATGCTCCATGACCCTTGTCATCACAATGCTCCATGCGCTTGTCAGCACAATGCTCCATGACACATGTCATCACAATGCACCATGCGCTTGTCATCAGAGTGCTCTACAATTTTGTCATCACAATGCTCCATAAACATTGTCATCATAATGCTCCATTCACTTCTCATCAAAATGCTCTCTCACCACTGATATCACAATGCTACATCACTATTTGTCACAATCCGCCCTCACCCCTGTCATCACAATATTCCATGACTCCTGTCATCAAAATGCTACATGAATTTATCATCACAATATTCGATGACCCCTGACATCACAATGTTCCATAACACCTGTCATCAAAATGTTCCATGACAATTTTCATCAAACTGCTCCATGAACCTGTCATCACAATTTTCCCTGCCCTTCTCATCACAGTGCACAAAGCACTTGCCATCAAAATGCTCCATGACCTTTGTCATCACAAAGATCCATGACCCTTGGCATCACAATGCTCCATGTCATTGTCATCACAGTGCTCCATGAACGCTCTCATCACATTGCTCCATGCCCTTGTCTTCATAAAGCTCCATGACACATGTCATCAGAATGCTCCATGGCCTTCTCATCACAATGCTCTATGCGCTCGCCATCACAATGCACCATTACACCTGTCATAACAATGCTCCATGACTCCTGCCATCACGATGTTCCGTGGCCCTGTCATCACAAGGCTCCATGACCCTTCTCATCACAACACTCCAAGAACACTGTAATCACATTGCTCCATGCCCCTTTTCATCTCAATGTTCCATGAACCCTGTCATCACAATTCACCATGCCCATCATCATAATGCTTCATGCTATTGTCATCACAATGAAATCAAAATGCTCCATGACCTCTGTCATAACAATGCTCCAAACCCTTGTGATCACAATATTCCATATCACTTGTCATCACAATGCCACATGACGCTCGTCATCACTATTATCCATGTTCTTCTTATCACAGTGCTCCATGACCATTGTCATCACAATGCTCAATACACTTGTCATCAAAATTCTCCCTGACACTTTTTGTCTGTATGCTCCTTGAACCCTGTCATGACAAGGCTCCATGCCTTTTTCATCACAATGATCCATGCCCATTTCATCACAATGCTCCCAGACCCATGTAATTACAATGCTCCATGCCCTTGTCATCACAAAGCTCAATGACGCATGCCATCTGAATGCTCCTTGGTCTTCTCCTCACAATGTTCCATGCCCTTGTCATCACAATGTTCCATGACCCCTGTAACCACAATACTCCATGCCCCTTTTCATCAGTATGCTCCATGAGACTTGTCATCACAAGGCTCCATAGTTTTGTCATCACAATGCTCCAGGAACTTTTCAGCACAATCCTTCACGACATTGTCATGAAAATTCTCAATCCCCTTGTCATCATAATGCTCCTAGCCCTAATCATCACAATGCTCCATTATATTTGTCATCACAATCCTCCATTACATTTGGCATCACAATGCTCCATGCCATTGTCATGCAATGGACCATGACATATGTCATCACAATGCTCCCTGACATCTCTCTTCACAATACTCCATGACCTTCTCATCACAGTGCTCCATGCCCTTGTCATCACAATGCACCATGCCCACTGTCATCACCATAATCTATGAAATTTGTCAGACCAATGCTCCATTACCTGTCATCACAATACTCCATGCCCTTGTCATCACAATGCTCCATGACCCCTGTCATCAGAATGCCCCGTGACTCCAATCATCACAATGCTTCATAACGTTTGTCATCACAATGGCCCATGCCAGCGTCATCACAAGGCTCTGTGACATTTGTAACCACAATGCTCCATGAACTTTTTATCACCATTCACTGTGACCCTTGTCATCACAATGCTCCATTTCTTTGTGAGAACAATGCTCCATGACCATTGTCATCACAAAGGCCTACAACCTTATCATTGCAATGCTCCATAAACTTTTTATTCACAATGGTCCATGCACATCTCATCAAAAGGCTCTCTCACCAGAGATATCACAGTGTTCCATCACTAGTCATCACAATACTCCCACACCCCTGTAATCACAATTTTCCATGACCCTGTCATCACAATGCTACATCCCCTTATCATGACAATGTTCCATGACCCAAGACATAACAATGTTCCATAACCCCTGTCATCAAAATGCTCCATGACCCATTTCATCCCAAAGTTCCAAGAACCCTGACATAACAATATTCTATAACCCCTGCCATTAAAATGTTCCATTTCATTTTTCATCAAATTGCTGCATGACCCGGTCATCAAAATGCTCCATGCACTTCTCATCACAATGCACCATTCCCTTGTCATCAAAATGCTCCATGACTTGTCATCACAAAGCTCCATGACCCTTGGCATCACAATGGTCCATGTCATTGTTATCACAATGCTCCATGAACCCTCTCATCACATTGCTCCATGCCCTTGTCATCACAAAGCTCCATGACACTTGTCATCACAATGCTCGATGCCCTTCTCATCACAATGCTCCATGCCCAAGTCATTACAATCCTGCATGACCCATGTATCACAGTGTTCTGTGCCGTTGTCATCACAATGCTCCATGCCCACTCTCATCACAATAATCCATAAAACATTTCAGACCAATATTCCATGCCCTTCTCATCACAATGCTCCATTACCCCTGTCATAACAATGCTCCATGACCCCTGTCATCACAGTGTTCCACGGCCTAGTCATCACAAGGCTCCGTGACAGTTGTCATCACAGTGCTCCAAGACCCCTGTAATCACAATGCTCCATGCCCTTGTCATCACAAAGCTCCATGACACATGTCACCAGAATGTTCCATGGCCTTCTCATCAAAATACTCCATGCACATTTCATTACAGTGCTCCAAGACCACTGTAATCACAATGCTCCATGCCCCTTTTCATCAGTATGCTCCATGAGAGTTGTCATCACAAAGCTCTTTGATCCTTGTCATCACAATGCTCTATGCCTTTCTCAGCGCAATGTTCCATGACCCTTGTCATCACAATGCTCCATGCACTTCTCAGCATGATGCTTCATGACACATGTCATCACAATGCACCATGCGCTTGTCATCACAGTGCTCCACAATCTTGTCATCACAATGCTCCATAAACCTTGTCATCACAATGCTCCATGCACTTCTCATCAAAATGCTCTCTCACCACAGATATCCCAATGTTACATCACTATTCCTCACAATACTCCCTCACCCTTGTTATCACAATGTTCCATGACTCCTGTCATCAAAATGCTACATGCACTTATCTTCAAAATATTCGATGACCCCTGACATCACAATGTTCCATAACCCCTTTCATCAAAATGCTCCATGACCCTTTTCATCATAATGCTCCATGTCCCCTGTCATCACAATGTTCCATAAACACTGTCATCATAATGTTCCATGACTCTTTTCATCAAATTGCTCCATGACCCTGTCATCACAATGCTCCCTGTCCTTCTCATCACAATGCACAACGCCCTTGTCATCAAAATGCTCCATGACTTTGGCATCACAAAGATCCATTACCCTTGGCATCACAATGATCCATGTCATTGTCATCACAATGCTCCATGAACACTCTCATCACATTGCTCCATGCCATTGTCATCACAAAGCTCCATGACACATGTCATCAGAATGATCCATGGCCTTCTCATCACAATGCTCCATGCCCTTGCCGTCACAGTGCTCCATTCCCCCTGTGATAACAATGCTCCATGACCCCTGCCATCACGATATTCCGTGGACTTGTCATCACAAGGCTCCATGATCCTTCTCATCACAATGCTCCAAGAACACTGTAAACACAATGCTCTATGCCTCTTTTCATCACAATGATCCATGAAACCTGTAATCACAATGCACCATGCCCATCATCATAATGCTTCATGCTACTGTCATCACAATGAAATCAAAATGCTCCAAGATCTCAGTCATAACAATGCTCCAAACCCTTGTGATCACAATGTTCCATAACACTTGTCCTCACAGTGCCCCATGATGATCGTCATCACAATTATCCATGGAATTCTCATGACAATGCTCCATGACCGTTGTCATCACAATGCTCAATACACTTGTCATCAAAATGCTCCCTGACACTTGTTGTCTATATGCTCATTGAACCCTGTCATGACAAGGCTCCATGCCTTTTTCATCAAAATGATCCATGCCCTTTTCATCACAATGCACCAATACCCCTTTAAACACAATGCTCCATGCCCTTGTCATCACAATGTTCCAAGACCCCTGTAATCACAATGCTCCATGCCCCTTTTCATCAGTATGCTCCATGAGACTTGTCATCACAACTCTATATGGATTTCTCATCACAATGCTCCAGGACCTTGTCATCACAATGTTTCACGACCTTGTCATGAAAATTATCAACGGCCCTTGTCATCATAATTCTCCAAGCCCTTGTCATCACAATGCTCCATTATATTTGTCATCAAAATCCTCCATTATATTTGGCATCACAATGCTCCCTGCCATTGTCATTGCAATGGACCATGACATATGTCAGCACAATGCTCCCTGACACCTGTCTTCACAATACTCCATGACATTCTCATCACAATAATCCATGCCCTTGTCATCACAATGCACCATGTCCACTGTCATCACAATAGTCTAAGAAACTGCTCAGACCAATGCTCCATGCCCCTGTCACCAAACTGCTCCATGCCCTTGTCATCACAATGCTCCATGACCCCTGTCATCACAATGCTCAATGACTCCAGTCATCACAATGCTTCATAACATTTGTCATCACAATGGTCCATGCCCACGTCAGCACAAGGCTCTGTGACCTTTATAACCACAATGCTCCATGAACTTTTCATCACAATGCTCCGTAACCCTTGTCATCAAAATGCTCCATGCCTTTGTCAGAAAAATGCTCCATGAACATTGTCATCACAATGTGCTACGTGCTTTTCATCACAACGGTCCACAAATTTGTCATGGTATTGCTCCATAAACCTTGTAATCACAATGCTCCATGCCCTTCTCATCACAATGCTCCATTACCCCTGTCAAAACAATGCTCCATGACCCCTTCCATCACGATGTTCCATGGCCTTGTCATCACAATGCTCCATGTCACTTGTCATCACAATGCTCCAAGACCCCTGTAATCACAATGCTCTATTTCCTTGTCATCACAAAGCTCCATGACACATGTCATCAGAATGTTCCATGGCCTTCTCATCAAAATGCTCCATGCCCTTGTCATCACAGTGTTCCAAGACCTCTGTAATCACAATGCTCCATGCCCCTTTTCATCTCCATGTTCCATGAACCCTGTCATCACAATGCATCATGCCCATCATCATAATGCTTCTGGATATTGTCAGCACAAGGAAATCAAAATTCTTCATGACCTCTGTCATCACAATGCTCCATGACCCCGTCATCACAATACTCCATGAACATATACAGCCCAATGCTCCATGACACATGTCATCACAATGATCCATGCCCTTGTCATCCCAATGCTCCATGACCCCTGTATTCACAATGCTCCGTGACTCTTGTCATCACAGTGCTCCATGACACATGTCATCACAATGCTCCATGACTTTGTCAGCAAAATGCTACATGACCTTGTCATTACAATGCTCTATGTGCTTTTCATCACAATACTCCATTTCCATTGTCATCGCAAACCTCCATGAACCTTGGGATCACATTGCTTCATGCCCTTGTCATCAAAATGTTCCATGCTCCTTGAAATCAAAATGATCCATGACCTCTGTCATCACAATGCTCCGAACACTTGTGATCCCAATGTTCCATAACACTTGTCATCACAATGCTCCATGATGCTTGTCATCACAAAATTCCATGCCCTTTTCATCACAATGTTCCATGACCTTTGTCATCACAATTCTCAATACACTTGTCATCACAATGCTCCCTGACACTTGTCATCACAATGCTCCTTGAACCCTGTCACGAAAAGGCTCCATGCCTTTTTCATTACAATGCCCCATTCCGTTTTCATCACAATGCTCCGTGACTGTTGTCATCACAATGCTCCATGCCTTTGTCTGAAAAATATTCCATGACCCTTGTCATCACAATGTGCCATTCACTTTTCATCACAACGGTCCAGAGACTTGTCATTGCAAAGCTCCATAAACCTTGTAATCAAAATGCTCCGTACATTTCTCATCAAAATGCTCTCTCACCAGAGATATCACAGTGTTCCATCAGTAGTCGTCACAATACTCCCTCACCCCTGTAATCACAATGTCCCATGACCCCTGTCATCACAATGCTACATCCCTTTATCATCACAATGTTCCATGACCCCTGACATCACAATATTCTATAACCCCTGTCATCAAAATGTTCCAATACACTTTTCATCATATTGCTGCATGACCCTGTCATCAAAATACACCCTGACCTTCTCATCACAATGCACCATGCACTTATCATCAAAATGCTCCATGAAGTTTGTCATCACAAAGCGCCATGACCCTTGGCATCACAATGCTCCATGTCATTGTCATCAAAATGCTTCATGAACCCTCTCATCACATTGCTCCATGCCCTTGTCATCACAACGCTCCATGACACTTGTCATCACAATGCTCGATGCCCTTCTCATCACAATGCGCCTTGACCTTGTCATTACAATCCTCCATGACCCATGTATCACAGTGTTCCATGCCCTTATCATCACAATGCTCTATGCCCACTCTCATCACAATAATCCATTAAACATTTCAGACCAATGCTCCATGCCCTTCTCATCACAATGCTCCTTTACCTCTGTCATAACAATGCTCCATGACACCTGCCATCACAATGTTCCACGGCCTTGTCATCACAAGGCTCCATGACACTTGTCATCACAATGCTCCACGAACCCTCTAATCAAAATACTCCATGCCCTTTTCATCAAAAAGCTACATGACGAATGTCATCAGAATGTTCCATGTCCCTGTCACTGCAATGCTCCATGCCCTTGCCATCACAATGCCCCAAGACCCTTGTAATCAAAATGCTCCATGCCCACTCTCATCACAGTAATCCGTGAAACATTTCACACCAATGCTTCCTGTCCTTCTCATCACAATGCTCCATTACACCTTTCATAACAATGTTCCATGACCCCTGCCATCACAATGTTCCACGGCCTTGTCATTCACAAGGCTCCATGACACTTGTCATGACAGTGTCCCAAGACACCTGTAATCACAATGCTCCATGCCCTTGTCATCACAAAGCTCCATGACTCATGTCATTAGAATGTTCCATGGACTTCTCATCACAATGCTCCAAGACACTTTTTATCACAATGCTCCATGCCCCTTTTCATCTCAAACCTCCATGAATCCTATCATCACAATGCACCATGCCCATTGTCATAATGCTTCAGGCTATTTTCCTCACAATGAAATCAAAATGCTCCATGACCTCTGTCATCACAATGCTCCAAACCGTTGGGATCACAATGTTCCATAACACTTCTCATCACAACACCCCATGATGCTCATAATCACAATTATCCATGGTCTTCTCATCACTATGCTCCATAACCTTTGTCATCACAATGCTCAATACACTTGTCATCACAATGCTCCCTGACACTTGTCGTCAGTATGCTCCTTGAACACTGTCATGACAAGGCTCCATGCCTTTTTCATCACAATGATCCATGCCCTTTTCATCACAATGCACAAAGACACCTGTAATCACAATGCTCCATGCACTTGTCATCACAGTGCTCCATGACACATTCATCAGAATGCTCCATGGCCTTCTCTTCACAGTGATCCATGCCCTTGTCATCACAATGCTCCAAGACCCCTGTAATCACAATGCTCCATGCCGCTTGTCATTATAGCGCTCCATGACGCTCGTCATCACAATCATCCATTGTCTTCTCATCACAGTGCTCCACGGTCTTGCCATCACAATGCTCCATGCCCTGGTCATCACAATGCTCTATGTTCCCTTTCATCACAATTCTCCTCGTTCTTGGCATCACTATGTTCCATGACACTTCCCATCACAGTGTTAAATGCTTTATCATCACAATACTCCACAAGCTTGTCATCAGAATACTCCATGACCCTTGTCATCACAATGATCCATGACCCCTGTCATCACAATGCTCCATGAGACCTATCATCACAATGCTCCATGCCCCTTGTCATTACAGTGCTCCATGATGCTCGTCACCAGAATTATCCATGGTCTTCTCATCACAGTGCTCCACGGTCTTGCCATAACACTGCTCCATGCCCTGGTCATCCCAATGCTCCATGT
The DNA here is from genome assembly GCF_964341445.2 of Mesoplodon mirus. Lineage (NCBI taxonomy): Eukaryota > Metazoa > Chordata > Mammalia > Artiodactyla > Ziphiidae > Mesoplodon > Mesoplodon mirus. The sequence goes on along the minus strand of NW_028294831.1, from coordinate 66,620 downwards.
CCCTTGTCATCACAATTCTCCACGTCCTTGTCATCACAATGCTCCATGACAGTTCTCATCCCCATGTTACATGCTCTTGTCATCACAATTCTCCATGCACTTGTCATCGCAATGTCCCATGACCCCTGTCATAGCAAGCTCCATGCCTTTGTCATCACAATGCTTCATTACCTTTGTCATCACAATCCTCCATAACACTCGGCATCACAATGCTCCATGCCATTGTCATCACAATGGAACATGAAATATGCCATCACAATGCTCCCTGACACCTCTCTTCACAATACTCCATGACCTTGTCATCACAATGCTCCATGCCCTTTTCATCACAATGTGCCATTCCCACTGTCTACACAATTATCCATGAAAGTTGTCAGACCAATGCTCCATGCTCCTGTCATCACAATGCTACATGACCCCAGTCATCACAATACTCCGTGTGTCCCGTCATCACAAGACTCCATGAGCTGTGTCACCACAAAAGTCAATGCCCTCATCATCACAAGTCTCTGTGAAATTTGTCACCACAATGTTCCATGAACTTTTCATCAAAATGCTCAATGTCATTGTCATCACAATGCTCCATGAACGCTCTCATCACATTGCTCCATGACCTTGTCATCACAATGCTCCATGACGCATGTCATCAGAAGGCTCCATGGCCATCTCATCACAATGTTCCATGCCCTTGCCATCACAATTCTCCATTAACACTGTCATAACAGTGCTCCATGACCCCTGCCATCACGATGTTCCATGGCCTTGTCATCACAAGGCTCCATGACCCTTCTAATCACAATGCTCCATGACCTCTGTAATCACAATGCACCATGCCCATCATCAAAATGCTTCATGCTATTGTCATCACAATGAAATCAAAATTCTCCATGATCTCTGTCATCACAATGCTCCAAATCTTTGTGATCAAAATGTTCCATAACACTTATCATCACAACGCCCCATGACGCTCGTCATCACAATTATCCATGGACTTCTCATCACAATGCTCCATGACCTTTTTCATCACAATGCTCAATACACTTGTCATCACAATGCTCCCTGACACTTGTCCTCAGTATGCTCCTTGAACCCTGTCATGACAAGGCTCCATGCCTTTTTCATCACAATGTTCCATGCCCTTGTCATCACAAAGCTCCATGATGCATGTCATCAGAACGTTCCATGGCCATCTCATCCCAATGCTCCATGCCCTTGTCATCACAATGCCCCAAGACCCCTGTAATCACAATGCTCCATGCCCCTTTTCATCAGAATATTCCATGAGACTTGTCATCACAAGTCTCCATGGTCTTCTCATCACAATGCTCCAGTACCTTGTCATCACAAGCCTCCATGGCCCCTGTCATCACAATACTCCATGAACGTTTTCAGCCCAATGCTCCTTGACCTTCTCATCACAATGCTCCCTGACCCCTGTCATCACAGTGCTCCATGACTCCTGTCATCACAACGATCCATGAACACTGACAACACAATGATCCGGGACTCTTGTCATCAAAATGCTCCATGCCCTTGTCATCCCAATGCTCCATGACCCCTGTAATCACAATGCTCCGTGACGCTTGTCATCACAGTGCTCCATGAACCTTGTCATCACAATGCTCCATGCCTTTGTCAGCAATATGCTACATAATCTTGTCATCACAATGCTCCATGCGCTTGTCATCACAATCCTTCATGACACTTTGGATCATATTGCTTCATGCCCTTGGCATCTCCCTCTTGCCTTTCTGGTTTTACAGATTTTCGGATGTCCCTTTTGACCCGTGGGAAGTGACAGTTCTTTGTAGTGTGGATTTGCATTGCGCACTTGCTTGATTGTCCAAAAAGGTTGTATGCATTTTCTCCTGAATATATTCAGGAGAAAACGCATATGCCCTTTTTGGCCAAGTGCATCATTGTCGAAGTTGTGATGCTTTTCCTGTGCTTTAAAGGTGATTCCAATTTACCTCTTGAAATATGTTTTGTGCAATTCTGCCTCATTTTCAAGTCAGCTTCGTTGCCTTCCCTCAACAGATTTTTGGAAGACAGTAGTCCTTTATACCTGTAGGTTTGTGAATTGCTGTGCCCGTGAGCTCCAATTTTCAAATCCCATTTTTGGGAGCTGACTGCAAATCCACAATTTTGCTTCAGGAACTATACTTGTTCCAGGGGTGGCTATACTGTTCCCTGCAGGTGGCTGAGGCTTTGGTTAATTCTTCTTCCTGACGGGAATTTAGAGTGACATGTGCCCATCCAAAAGCCTACATCTACTCTCTGATTGGTTCTCCCTCTTCCCTTTCATCCTCTGCACAATTAGCAAACTGTGCGAACCAGGAGGTTATAGGGGCTGGCTCTCCTAAGTTGGGAGATTGATAGTAAAGCAGTTGGAATACCAAACTGGAGCACAAGGATAGGAAAAATTAGGAGACATTTAGAAACCTTTCACCATCACAGGGTGTCCATTCTCTAGGTTTCCCATACATGTTATAACTGTAGTGATATTCCCTACTACCTGGAGATTTGGTATCCATGGAATCGTGGCATGCATTAGTACTTTAAAGGGTCTGCATTTTCTCTCCCAATCTCACCAGTCCTCTCAGTCCCAAGTGCCCAGCCTTATGTCTCATCCAGCTGTCTGTACAGATAGGGTCATTCCCGGTTTCATCAGAAACCCTGAAGGAATTGTGTAAGAATTTCGCTGTTTTTTTGTTTGTTTTTGAAATTCATTTTTATAATGGGGTTGAGCTGATTTTCACTGACGTGTTTATGCCAGTCTAGACACACTTGATTCCCTTATGAAGACAAATCAATACATAGGTTTTAAGATTCTCACTAGTCAGATATATTCCTCTGCGGGGAATAGGGGGTTTGAGTCCCGTTCACTGAGGAAGGGGTAGGTCTCGTCTGTTCTCTATTTGGTTTATGGAATGGTACCTGTGCTAATATCAAACTCTGGTTTTATGCATCACCCCACCTCTCCTTTCCCATTAAACAGGCATAAGAGTGTTTTCTAAATGTGAGACTCTGTTCTCTTTCTTAATTCAGTTCATGTGTTGTGATGTTGACATTCCCTCTGTAAGTGATATCTTATGAATAGATTCTTTTTCTGTGTGACTAATTTCACTTAGAATCATCATACCTAAATCCACTCTTTATGCTGCTACTGGACTTATGACATTGATTTCACGTCTGAGTGATATTCCGTTGTACAAAATTACCACAAGTAATTTATGCATTTCTCTTTTTCCTGGGATATTTTAGGTGTACCGAAGTTGAGGTTCTTGTATGCAGAGCAGCCCTAAACTTTGGGGTGCCTGTGTGTTGTCGATATTTAGTCTTCCCAAGTTATATGTCCATGAGTTGAAGTCCCCTTTGCTCGGGGGCTTTGTATTTAAATGTTTTAGGAAACAGCATACACTTCTTCAGAGTGGCTCTTGGATATTTATACCCCACCCATCAGCGTGACTAGGCTCCCTGTTCTCCATGGCCTCTCCAGCATTTCTGGTTTGTACACATTTTTTGGATGGCCTTTCTGAGCAGTGGAAATTGAGACTTCATTGTTGTGCGGATTTGCATTTCCCGCTTGCTTGGTTGGCTAAAAGCTCTGTATGTGTTTTTTTTCCTGAAGATATTCACGAAAAAAAGGCATACACCCTTTTGCCCAACTGCATCATTTTAGAAATTCTGCTGCTTTTCATATGCTTTAAATGTGAGTACAATCTACCTTTTGAAATCTGTTTCCTGCAATTCTGCCTCTCATTCAGATCCTCTTCGTTGCCTTACCTGAATATATTTTTGGACGTTGGTTATCATTTATATCTTTGCAGGTCTTTGAATTGTCTGCTCCTGAGCTCCATTTTGCAACTCGCTTTTATTGTGAGCTCGCCGCCAAACCATTGGATTTCTTCTGGCCCTATTCTGTTTCTGAGGAGGCAGGCTGAGCCTTTGGTTAATTCTTGTTCCTAATGGGAAATTAGAGTGACATGTGCCGGTCAAATCTCCTACAGCTTATCTCTCATTGGTTCACCCCTTCCCATTTATCCTCTGCACAAATTGCAAACTGTGTGAAACAGGAGGTTAAAGGTGCTGATTCTCCAAGAGGGGATATTGTTAATAATGTGGCTGGAATGGCGAACCCCAGCACCAGGAGATCAAAAATGAGGTGCATTTTAGACACCTTTCCTGAGCACACGGTGTACATTCATCTCGGTTTCGCAGGCATGGTTTCACTGTCAGAAGATTCCCTTGAAACTGCCGATTTGGGACCCATGGAATGGGTACCAGGCAGTATTACTTTAAAAGGTCTGCATTTCCTCACCCAGCCTCTCTAACATCTCTTAGCGTGCATAGCTTCCAGCCTTATATATCATCCTGCTGTGGGTCTACATGTGTTCAATCCATGTTATATTGTAGCCCTTCAACAAAAGTTGTAAGCATTTTTGTCTGTCTCACCGTTTTTATAAATATTTTTAAATTTATTTTTATATTGGTTACAGCTGATTTTCAAAGCTCTGTTTTTTGCTGCTGTACATCCACTTGATTCATGTACTGTGAGACAACAAGAAATTATTTTTCAGATGCTTATGAGTCATATGTATTATTGTCCAGTGACTTGAGTGGGCTGAGTGCAGTTCTTTGAGGTACCGTGTAGGCCTTGTCAGTTATTCAATTTGGTACTTGGAATGGTATCTTTGCTAATTTCAACCTGCTGGATAATACCTCACCATTCCCCACCTTTCCCATTTAGCAGCCTTATGTCTATTTTCTACATATTTGACTATGTTTCTGTTTTGTAGTTTATTTCATGTGTAGCCATTTTTGATTCCACCTTTAAGTGACATCTTATGATATGAGTCTTTTTTCTTTCTGACATATGTCACTTAGAATGATCGTATGTAACTCCTCCAGAGTTGTTCCAACTGGCCTTATTTCATTGATTTTGGGATGAGTAATATTCCACTCTACATAAGTACCCCATCTCTTTTATCCATTTTATCCTTCCAGGGACATTTAGGTTATATCCAAGTGGAGGCCCTTTTTATCAGAGAGGTGGTAAACGTTGGGGTGCCTGTTTTCTGTCCATTTTTGTTTTTCCCATGGTATACGGCCATGAGGGCAAGTGCACTATGCTCTGTAGCTCAGTTTTCAGATGTTTTAGCAAACACAATACACTTCTCCAGAGTGGCCATTGGCAAATTACATTTCAACTATCAGCCTCACAGGGCTCCCTTTTCTCCTCACCCTGTCCTGCATTTCTGGTGTTTACACTTTATGTGGATGGCCCTTCTGACTGATGTGAAGTGATACATTTTGTAGTATTGATTTCCAGTGCCCACCTGTTTGGTTGGATAAAAAGTGTGTATGGCCTTTACTTGAATATATTCAGAAAAATATGCATACGCCCTTTTGGGCCAACTGCATCATTGGCGATGTTCAGCCCCTTTTCTTGTGCTTTAATGGGGAGTCCTTTCTACCTCTTCAAATCTGTTTCCTGCCACTCCCCCTTGCTTACAAGTCCTTTTCTGTGACTTACCTCAAGACATTTTTCAACAATAGATATTTTCAACTCTGCAGTTTCATGAATTTTAGTGCCCCTGAGTTCCATTTTTCAACTTGTGTTTTTGGAAACTGGACACAAAACAGTGGGATTTCCTCTAGACCTATTCTGTTTCCGTGGGCAATTCTAGTCTTTGATGAATTTGTCTTCCAGATTGGAAATTAAAGTGGCATGTGCCTGTCCAAACAACTAAGACTTGTCTCTAAATTTTTCTCATCCTTCCGCTTCATCCTCTGGACAAATTCCAAACTGTGTGCAACAGGATGTTGACGGTGCTGATATCCCCAAGTGAGGAGATTGTTAGGAAAGATGCTGGAGGGGTGAACCCGAGCACCAGGCGATGAGGAGATGAGGTGCCTTTTCCAAACTCTTTCCGATCAAACGGTGTACCATCCTCTAGGTGTGACAGGCATGTTTTAGGTGTAGGAAGGGTCCCGTGCATGGAAGGAGAACACCAGGGATTTTTCCAAATCAGTGCCTCCCCGTACCCCAAACTGGGGAATTTTTAAGCTACAGCTACACGTATGTCCATTAAAGGCCTTGGGAAATAGGCAGAGCCCAAACTTTAGATGATTGAAATCTTCAGGGTCAGAAGCGTTCACCATGGGACTTGCTTAGGTTACATTTTATCTGTCATTGATAGATGATGTCAATAAAAATATCGATTCTTTTTCAGAATATTTCCCCTTATAGGTTATTGCAAAATATTCAGTGTAGTTCCCTGTGCTATACAGTAGTTCCTTGTTGATGATCTATTTTATACATAGCAGTGTGTATGTGTTAATCCCACACTGTTAATTTATCCCTTCTCCTACCTTTCCCCTTTGGTAATAATAAATTATAAGATTTTATACTTCTCAGAAATGGGGGAGCTGAAAGAGAGGTATCCTTTTCAATGGAAAAGCATTCAAAACAAGATTGAAGCTTCAGCCAAGAGTATTCGATGTACACCCATGGAAATAAATCACTTCATTTCTCTAATGTTGACCTGACAAATAAGACAGACGTCTTCACTGAACTTGCTTATAGTAAAGTGATGGAAATATCAAATGTAAGTCTTAGAAACATCTTATTTTACCCGAGCATTATACACTGCTCTATGTTAACTACAGTTTGGCTCACACATCTGTTCATTGAAGTTACAATGTTCTCAATTTCTGTTACTGATCCTCCAGAGTGGACCCCAACAGGATTCATCGTGCCCAGTGTCATTGGATCCAAGAGATCAAGACTGAGTTTGCTTCAGAAGCAAAGGAAACATTATTTTGAAAACAGAATGGAGAGGTGAGAGCGTGCAGTCCCCCACGGGCTGTGGGCTAGGCTGCTGTGTAGGGATCCCGGCAGAGTCAGTGGGAGGGAGGGGATGGAGCTCTCGAGGGCTGGGTTGGCTGCAGCTCAGGCTCTATGCCGTGGAGTCTGCATGGGACTCCGCTAGCTGAGGTGTCGACCCAGCCATTCTGCACTAGGAAATCGGGTCTGAAGTGCCGGGTTTGGGACCTCTGCATGCGGAACCCTAGGAGCACGTGAAATTAGACAAAGCGCAAAGGAAAAGCAGGTTAGACTTTATTTTATTGCCCAGATTCTCTTTTTATCTCCCAGGAATTTTTAAAGAACGTTGCCGGAGATGAACCCCTCCTCTGCTTTTTGTTCCGTTCCTCATTCTTGGGGTGTTGAGGGTGCAGACCCCTCTTTTGTAACTGCTTCATGCTGTGGTGGGAGCTCTGATACATGGGGGAGGGGCAAAACGTCTCCCCACCAGCCTCCAGGTGAGGTTGATTGTCCCAAGGCCTCCTGCCTCACTTCTCGTCCGCCTGAGCACCAGCATTGGAAGTGTTATAGATTCTAATGACCTTTAAGGGTCCAGGAAAGAGATGCGCAGAGATGCAGAGGTGGCAGGTTTCACCCCACCCCACATTTGTTTGGCGACCTTAGGCTGACGGTTTTTGCCAGCCTAGATGCTCTGACCAGTAGTCTGTGCTTTCTTTAATTAGGTCCCTGAATAAATGTACAAACAGCACCATGTGTCAGAACCCGGCCCGCGCAACTCCCAGACAGTCCAGGGTCAGTGGTGATCCAGGACCATGACGTCCACTGAGTCAACGGCCTTTAGAAGTAGCCAGCAGTCCAGCCGGTCATATTGGCCACCATCACCGCGGTGTCTGTAGGGTTTTCTATGGTGAAAGCGTGATATACGTTTCCCCCGCCAAGCTTATTAGCTCCCCTCTGGGTGCATTAAGTCCTGCAAGCAGTAGTCTGCTCTTTCGGGGCACATTCTTGTTGTTTTCTGAGAGAAACTCCAGGTCAAGTGATGTTCACACGAGTCATCTTGGGGGCCCGTTGCCCCCGTTTTTCTCTCTGGAGTTTGGAGTTGGAGGGCCTCCACACTCGAGGTCATTGTGTCCACAGAGCGACCCCTGCAACATCAGGGCATGATGGGTGGTTAGGATCATGACGTGGGGTCCTTTTCCCTTAGGAGGGGGCTGGCCTTGTGGGCTGCTGATTTCTAGCTATTTAGATACCCCAGTATCCTAACATGATGAGTCGGTGGGCAAAGCCCTTGGTGACCATAGTTTATCATACCTGAAGGGCATTTTTGTGATGCTCCATTTCAGGTGGTCCCAGTTTTTGCACTAAGGCTCCAAGGGCAATTAACATTTGACCGGGTATGTAAAGGTCAAAGGGTTTAGCTAAATTAGGGAGTTCCTGGGCAAGGGTCTGAATTGACTGCTGTTTCCATTCTTGAAAGGCTGCTTCTGGATTCTATACAAAAGGATCATCATCTTTTCGTGTCAGTGTTTCATGTAGAGGCCCAGCTATTAGACTGTAGTTAGGGATCCAGATGCAGAAAACCTTGGACTCCCCAGGAACCCCTAAGCTGTCTTCTAGTTTTAGAAGAGGTAAGGCTGCAAATGGCTTCTTCCCTATCCTGGGATGTGTTTCTCCGAATATCTGTGAGAATGAAGCCCAGGCATGTCACCTGAGCCTGGGATATTTGAGCCTTTTTCTTGGACACCTTCTATCCTTCCTTGGCTAGGTAGTTTAGAGGCGTCTTTAGTAGGCCTGGCGATCAGAATGTCATCTGCCTATTGAAGGAGGGTTCCCTTTTACAGAGGTAGAACGTTTAGGTCTTTAGAGGACATTTCCCCAATGATGGTGTGGGGATTTTTGAACCATTGGGGCAGGACGGCCCTGCCCCAATTATTGCTTGTGTTGCATGTTGTGTTGCTTGTGTTGCATGTTGTGTCCTGCCACACACAAGCCAAAAATTCTTGTGACTCTGAGATGAATGGAATACAGAAGAAGGCATCATTGAAGTGTAATACAGAATGCCATGGCCTGGTGGATGGTAGAATTTCCAGCAGGTTGTAGGAAATAGGAGCTACTGGATGTATATCCTCGGTGGCTTCACTGACTGTCCTGATATCTTTACCAGGTCTCCAGCAGCCCATGGGGCTCTCGTGGTCAGGCCAATCCCAGGATATGGAGCTCACCTGAGCTGCACCACCCATCCCCACAGCCCACGGGGCTCTCGTGTTCAAGTCCCTCCCAGGGTATGGAGCTCACCTGTGCAGCTACCCAGCAGCCCATGGGGCTCTCATAGTCAGGCCCTTCCCAGGATACAGATCTCCCATGGTCAGGTGCCCAAGCAGGGCTGGACACACAGGAACAGTGCACATAGCCCACCTTGCAGAGAACCCCCAGCTCACCTGTCGCTCACAGCTGACACAGAACACCTCAGAGCAGGACTTGAACTAACAAACAGCAGCTCTGACAGGTCTGTGACCCTGGCTATCACTCTGTGCAGCCTCTCTCTGCCTGGTCTTCCAGACACTTCCACTGCAGTCAGGGCACCAGGCCTCTGTCTCCACCCACCATCACTCCTCTCCCTGACTCCTGGGTTCCTCTCATTAGGATAGGGTCTTCTTGAAGTTGTTTGCCACTCATGGACCAGATAAAATGATAAGAAAACAAGCGGCAGCTGCAGCCCCTTGTCTAGCCTGACTCTCAAGGGCCCACACCTGTTCCTTGGGCCTGGCCCGTTTAGCAAGTTTCATTTTCTGCTACTGTGAGCCCCTGAGGGGTGAGGATTGGCTGATTTGGGCAGCCTGACACTGCCTGCCTGGCCTCCCCAGGTGTGCCTTGGTTGAGGTCAATATAAACACCTCTCCAGGCAGCTAGAGCCCCTTTAGCTGTGCCTGATGCCATATTCTCTGCCCCGTCAGCAGTGTCGGGGCTGGGGTGGTGGTAGGGAGTGAGGGGCCGTGGCTTTGTGGGTGGCCCAGTGTGAGTGGGGCTCTGCTGGACTTTCCACAGGAGTTGCTAGGCTGCCACCTGCTAAAGAAGAGGATATGTCATCCATACCTGCCGCTTGAATTTCTCCCCAGCCAGAGGTGAGGCAATAAAAAAGCAGTGGGGGCCGTGGCAGGAGGGGTATCTCAGGCAGGGAAATGGAAAGCTTCCAGAAGAGCATCTGGGGCCAGGACCATCCTGACTGGCCTGCAGGCACCAAGTCGGCCTGCGTGCTGTCCCTGGTGTGGCTCCACAGCCCTTCCTCTAGGCTTGCAAGTGCTTGTACATATTCAGGTGTTTTACCTGGAAAGGGTGGGAAGAGTTCAGCTGCAACAGGACTGGGGCTCAGCTCACATTTACTCACAGACGCCTCAACACAGTCCCCCCAGCTTTGCAATGAGGATGCTCCTTGTCGGGGGGAGCGCTGCTGACTCCATGGGAGACGATTTCCCACCTCTGACCAACTTAAGAATTTTTTACCACTGGAGCAAGTGCCCTGATACAATTTTCCTCTGTATAACTGGTGGGTTCTGTTTTTTTTTTTCTTTTTTTCTTTTTGGTTCAAGGTAGATTTTATTTATTCCTCTTTTTTTTTAATTTCGAGATATAAACATTGAAATAATGCATTAATATAAAGACGTCTATGTGAAGGGAAATACTTTTTTTCTGTTTTCTTTTATTAAATGCTATTTATTTTTATTTTTTAAAATTTATTTCTTTTATACAACAGGTTCTTATTGGATATCTATTTTATACCTAAAATTGTGCACATGTGAATCACAGTCTCCCAATTCATCCCACCACCACCCTCACATGGCGTTTCCCCCTTGGTGTCCATATGTTTGTTCTCTACATCTGTGTCTCTATATCTGCCCTGCAAACCGGTTCATCTGTACCATTTTTCTAGGTTCCACATATATGCATTAATATACAATATTTGTTTTTCTCTTTCTGACTTACTTCACTCCGTATGACAGTCTCTAGATCCATTAAGGTCTCTACAAATGACCCAATTTCATTCCTATGTATGGCTGAGTAATATTCCATTGTATATATGTACAACATCTTAATCCATTCGTCTGTCTGTGGGCACTTAGGTTGCTTTCATTACCTGGCTATTGTAAATAGTGGTTCAATGAACATTGTGGTGAATGTGTATTTTTGATTTATGGTTTTCTCTGGGTATATGCCCAGTAGTGGGATTGCTGGATTATATGGTAATTCTATTTTTACTTTTTTAAGGAACCTCCATACTGTTCCCCATAGAGACTGTATCAATTTACATTCTCAACAATAGTGGAAGAAGGTTCCTTTTCTCCATACCCTCTCCAGCATTTGTTGTTTGTAGATTCTCTGTTGATGCCCATTCTAACAGGTGTGACATGACACCTCATTGTAGTTTCCATTTCCATTTCTCTAATAATTAGTGATATTGAGCAGATTTTCATGTGCGTACTGGCCACCTCTATGTCTTCTTGGAAGAAATGTCTATTTATATCTTCTTCCTTTTTTGTATTGGGTTGTTTGTTTTATTAATATTGAGCTGCATGAGCTGTTTATATATATTGGAGATTAATCATGTGTCCATTGATTCGTTTGCAAATATTTTCTGCCATTCTGAGGGTTGTCTTTTCATCTTGTTTGTAGTTTCCTTTGCTTTGCAAAAGCTTTTACGTTCCCTTAGGTCCCATCTGTTTAGTTTTCTTTTTAATTTCATTACTATAAGAGGTGGATCAAAAAAGATCTTGCTGTGATTTACGTCAGAGTATCCTTCGTAAGTTTTCCTCTCAGAGATTTATAATATCCGGTCTTACATTAAGGTCTCTAATCCATTTTGAATATATTTTTATGTATGGTGTTGGGGAGTGTTCTAATTTCATTCTTTTACATGTAGCTGTCCATAATTCCCAGCACCAATGATTGAAGAGACTGTCTTATCTCCATTGTATAGTCTTGCCTCCTTTGTCATAGATTAGGTGACCATAGATATGTAGGTTTATCCCTGTGCTTTCTTTTTTTTTTTTCCTTTTACACGTTTATTGGAGTGTAATTGCTTTACAATGGAGTGTTCGTTTCTGCTGTATAAAAAAGTGAATCAGCTATACATATACAAATATCACCAGATCCCCTCCCTCTTGCATCTCCCTCTCACAGCCCATATCCCACCCCTTTATGTGGTCACAAAGCACCAAGCTGATCTCCCTGTTCTATGTGGCTGCTTCCCAGTAGCTATTGGTGTTACATTTTGTAATGTATTTATGTACATGCCACTCTCTCACTTCGTCCGAGCTTACCCATCCCCCTTCCGGTGTCCTCAAGTCCTTTCTCTATGTCTGTGTCCTTAATCCTGTCCTGCCACTAGGTTCTTCAAAATCTTTTTTTTTTTTCTTCATTAGATTCCGTATATCTCTGTTAACATACAGTATTTGTTTTTCCCTTTCTGACTTACTTCACTGTGTAGGACAGATTCTAAGTCCATCCACCTCAGTACAACTAACTCAGTTTTGCTTCTTTTTATGGCTGAGTAATACTCCATTGTATATATGTGCCAGATCTTCTTTAAACTTTCATCTGTCGATGGACACTTAGGTTACTTCCATGTCCTGACTATTGTAAATAGAGCTGCAATGAACATTTTTCTACATAACTCATTTGAATCATGGTTTTCACAAGGCAAATGCCCAGTAGTTGGATTGTTGTGTCATATGGTACTTCTATTGTTAGTTATTTAAAGGAACCTCCGTACTGTTCTCCCTAGTCCCCATATCAATTTACATTCCCACCCACAGTGCAAGTGTGTTCCCTTTTCTCCAATAAAGGCCTCTCCAGCATTTATTGTTTTGTAGAATTTTTTGATGATTGCCACTCTGACTGCTGTGAGGTGATACCTCACGGTAGTTTTGATTTGCATTTCTCTAATGATTAGTAAGGTTCAACATCCTTTCATGTGTTTCTTGGTAATCTGTATATCTTCTTTGGATAAATGTCTATTTAGGTCTTCTGCCCGTTTTTGGATTGGGTTGTTTGTTTTTGTGATATTGAGCTACATGCGGTGCTTGTAAAGTTTGGAGATTAATCCTTTGTCAATTGCTTCATTTGAAAATATTTTCTCCCATTCTGAGGGTTGTTTTTGCATCTTGTTTATGTTTTCCTGTACTGTGTAAAAGCTTTTAAGTTTCATTAGGTCCCATTTGTTGATTTCTGTTTTTATTTCAATTTCTCTAGGAGGTGGGTCCAAAAGGATCTTGCTGTGATTTATGTCATAGAGTGTTCTGCCTATGGTTTCCTCTAAGTGTTATATAGTGTCTGGTCTTATATTTAGATCTCTAATTAATTTAGAGTTTATTTTTGTGTATAGTGTTATGGAGTTTTCTAATTTCATTCTTTTATGTGTAGGGGTCCAGTTTATCCAGCACCAATTACTGAAGAGACTGTCTTTTCTCCATTGTATATCCTTAGCTCCTTTGTCATAGATGAGATAGCCATAGGTATGTAGGTTTATCTCTGGGCTTTCTGTCCTGTTCCATTGATCTGTGTTTATGCCAATCTACATACACTTGATTCCATTATGCAGACATATAAATACATAGTTTTCAAGTTTATTACCAGTCAGATATATTCCTCTTCAGTGAATAGGGTGTTTTGTGTCCAGTTCATTGAGAAATGAGTAGGTCTTGTCTATTACATATTTGGTATATGGAATGGGATCTGTGCTAATTTCAAACTCTGCTTTTACACATCACCCCACGTCACCTTTCCCCTTAAGGAGGAATAAGTGTGTTTTCTAAATGTGTAACTCTGTTCACATTTGAAATTCAGTTCATGTGTAGCCATGTTTACATTCCCTCTATAAGTGATATATTACAATAATTTTTTTTTCTTTGTGGCTCATTTCACTTAGCATCATCATACCTAAAGCCACTCATTATGCTGCTATTGGCCTTATGACATTGATTTTATGTCTGAGTGACATTCCATTGTATATAAGTACCACAACATCTATATCCATTTTTTTCCCTTTCCTGGGATATTTAAAGTGTACCGAAGTCGAGGTTCTTGTAAACAGAGCAGCCCTAAAGTTTGGGCTGGCTGTGTGTTGTGGATTTTTAGTTTTCCCAAAATACACGTCCATGAGTGGAAGTGTGCTATGCTCTGTAGCTCTGTTTTAGAAAACAACATACAGTTCTCCAGAGAGGCTCTTGGCAATTTACATGCTGTCCATCGGCATAACCAGACTCCCTTTTCTCCATGGCTTGTCCTGCATTTGTGGTTTTTACACTATCTGTGGATGGCCCTTTTGACTGGAGGTAAGGGACACTTCTATGTAGTGTGGATTTGCAATGCCTGATGGCTTGCTTGCCCAAAAATGGCGAATGAATTTTTTCCCGAATATATTCAAGAAAATACACATACTCCCTTTCGGCCTAGGGCAAAATTGTCAAAGTTCTGTCACTTTTCATGTGCTTTAAAGACAACTCCAATCTACCTCTTGAAATCTGTTTCCTTCAATTCTGCCTTGCATTCAAATCCTCTTCACTGCCTTTCCTCAATATATTTCTGGATGATAGTTGTCCTTTATAACTCTGCAAGTTTGTGAATTGCTGTGCCCCTGATTTCCATTTTTCAACTGGCCTCTTTGTGAGCTGGCTGCAATACCGCAGGATGGCTGTAGGTCCTAGTCTGGTTCTGGGGTGTCAGGCTGAGCCTTTGGTTAATTCTTCTTGCTGATGGGAACCTAGAGTGACATGTGCCCATCCAAACACCTACAGCTAATCTGTCATTTGTTTCTCCTCTTCCTGTTCATCCTCTGCACAATTTTCAAACTGTGCATAACAGGAGGGTAAAGGCGCTGACACTCCAAGTGGGGGGATTTTTAGTAATGCAGATGGAATGGCGAAGCCGAGCACGACAAAAGGAAAAATGAGGTACCTTTTAGAAAACTTTCCCAATTACACAGTGTACCATCCACTGGGCTTCCCATGCATGCTTTAACTGTAGGAAGATTCCCTTAAACTTGGAGAGTTGGGACCACTAGAATGGGTAGTACACAGTATTGCTCTAAGTGGTGTTCTTTTGCTCACACAAACTCAACAATCTTGTCAGCCCCAAGTGTCCAGTTTTATGTCTCATCCAGCTGTGGGTGTAAAGGTGGACAATCCAGGTTGCATCACAGGCCCTGAACGTAATTCTTAAGGCTTTCCCTCTGTTTCGCTGTTTTTGCATTTTGCTTTTGAAATTTATTTTTATAAGGGTATTTAGCTGAATTTCAGTGCTGTGTTCATGCCGTTATACACACACATGGCTCCTTTATGGAGACATGAGAATACATATGTTTTAAAATTCTTGGAGTCAGATATATTCCTCTGCAATGAATAGGGGGTGTTGAGTCAAGTTCATGGTGCGGGGAGTAGGTGATGTCTATTACATACTTGGTTTATGTAACGGTATCTGTGCTAAGTTAAAACTGTTGTTTTATGCATCAACTCACCTCGCCTTTCCCGATAAGAAGGCAGAATATTGTTTTCTAAGTGTGTGACTCTGTTGTGTTTGTAATTCAGTTCATTCGTAACCAAGTGTACATTCCCAAAATAGTGATATCTTATGATAAGATTTGGTACTTGGTTATCTTTCCTAACTCAGTTCATATGTAGCCATGTTTACAGGATCTTCATAAGTGATATCTTATGATAAGTTTCTTTTTCTGTGTGACTTATTTCACTTAGAATCATCGTACCTGAATCCACTCATTTTGCTGCTACTGGCCTTATGACATTGATTTCATGGCTGAGGGGTATTCCACTGTATGTAAGTAACACAATTTTTTGAACCATTTTAATCTTTCCTGGGATATTTAAGTTGTACGCAAGTTGAGGTTCTTGTAAGCAGTGCAGCCCTAAACTTTGGGGTGGCTCTGACTTATTGATTTTCAGTTTTCCCAAGGTATATTCCCTAGACTGGAAGTGCCCTTGGCTCTGTAGCTCGGTTGTTTACTTGTTTATGGAACACAATGCACTCCTCCAGTGAGGCAGTTGGCAATTTATATCCCACCCATCAGCATAACAAGGCTCCCTGTTCTCCAGGGCCTGTCTTGCCTTTCTGCTTTTTATCCATTTTGTGGATGTGCCTTTTGACTGGTGAGAAGTGATACTTCTTTGGAGTGAAGATTTGCATTGCCCGCTTGCTTGCTTGGCCAAAAAGGGCGTATGGGTTTTCTCTTGAATATATTCATGAAAAAACACATACGCCCTTTTTGGCCAAGTGCATCATTGTTGAAGTAGTGCCCCTCTTCCTGTGCTTTAAAGGCGATTCCAACGTACCTCTTGAAATCTGTTTCCTGCTATTCTGCCTCGCTTTCAAGTCCGCCTCATTGCCTTCCCTCAACAGATTTTTGGATGATAGTTGTCCTTTATTACTCTGCCAGTTTGTGAAGTGCTGTGCCCCTGAGCTCCATTTTTTAACTCGTTTTTTGTGAGCTGAACACAAGTCCAAAATTTTGGTTCAGGAACTCTACTGGTTCCCGGTGGGTGGCGGAGACTTTGGTTAATTCTTCTTCCAACCAGGATATAAGAGTGACATGTGCCCGCCCAAATGCCTAACAGCTACTCTCTCATTGGTTCTCCCTCTTCCCTTTTATCCTCTGCCAAATTGGCAACCTGTGTGAACCAGGAGGTTAAAGGGGCTGTCTCTCCAAAATGGGTGATTGATAGAAAAGCAGTTGGAAATTCAAACTGGAACACCAGGAGAGAGAGTATTAGGTGAGTTTTAGAAACCTTTCATATTCACACTGTGTCCATTCTCTAGGTTTCCCGTACATATTATAACTGTAGTAATATTCACTTCAACCTGGAGAGTTGGGACGCATGGAATGGGTTCCATGCATTATTGCTTTAAAGTGTCTGCATTTGCTCACACAATCTCACCAATCCTCTCAGTCCCATGTGTCCAGCCTTCTGCCACATCCAGCTGTCATTGTAGATAAGGTCATTCCTGGTTTCATCAGATACCCTGAAGGAATTGTAAAGAATTTCCCTTTTTTTTCTTCTTTATCAAATTCCTTTTTATAGTGGGTTTGAGCTGATTCTCGCTGCCATGTTTATGCCAGTCTAGACACAATTGATTCCCTACGGAGATATGTCAATACATAGATGTTAAGATTCTTACTAGTCAGATATATTCCTCTGTGGGAAATATGGTGTTTTGAGTCCCTTTCTCTGAGTAAGGAGTAGGTCTTGTCTATTCCATAGTTGGTTTTTGGAACGGTACCTGTGCTTATATCAAACTCTGGTTTTATGAATCACCCCAACTCTCCTACCCCCTTAAGCGGGCATAAGCGTGTTTTCTAAATGTGAGACTCTGTTCTCTTTCCTATCTCAGTTCATGTGTAGCCTTGTTACAGGATCTTCATAAGTGATATCTTATGATAAGTTTCTTTTTTGGTGTGACTTATTTCACTTAGAATCATCGTACCTGAATCCACTCATTTTACTGCTACAGGTCTTATGACATTGATTTCATGGCTGAGGGATATTCCGTCGTACGTAAGTACCACAAATTTTTGAACCATTTTTATATTTCCTTGGATATTTAGGGTGTAGACAAGTTGAGTTTCTTGTAAGCAGTGCAGCCCTAAATTTTGGGGTGGCTCTGTCTTATTGATTTTCAGTTTTCCCAAGGTATATTCCCTAGACTGGAAGTGTCCTTGGCTCTGTAGCTCTGTTGTTTACTTGTTTTAGGGAACACAATTCACTCCTCCAGTGAGGCAGTTGGCAATTTACATGCCGCCCATCAGCATAACAAGGCTCCCTGTTCTCCAGGGCCTGTCTTGTCTTTCTGGGTTTTACCCATTTTGTGGATGTCCCTTTTGACCGGGGGGAAGTGATACGTTTTGTAGTGCAGATTTGCATTTCCCGCTTGCTTGCTTGTCCAAAAAGGGCGTATGCGTTTTCTCCTCAATATATTCAGGAGAAAACGGATACGCCCTTTTTGGCCAAGTGCATCATTGTCGAAGTTGTGCCCCTCTTCCTGTGCTTTAAAGGCGTTTCCAACGTACCTCTTGAAATCTGTTTCCTGCTATTCTCCCTCGCTTTCAAGTCCGCCTCGTTGCCTTCCCTCAACAGATTGTTGGAAGATAGTTGCCCTTTATTTCTCTGCCAGTTGTTGAATTGCTGAGCCCCTGAGCTCCATTTTTAACTCGTTTTTTTTGAGCTGAACGCAAGTCCAGTATTTTGGTTCAGGACATATACTGGTTTTCGGTGAGTGGCTGAGACTTCGGTTAAGTCTTCTTCCTGCCGGGAAATAAGAGTGACATGTGCCCGTCCAAATGCCTAACAGCTACTCTCTCATTGGTTCTCCCTCTTCCCATTCATCCTCTGGTAAATTGGCAACCTGTGCGAAACAGGAGGTTAAAGGTGCTGTCTCTCCAGGTTGGGAGATTGATAGTAAAGCAGTTGGAAAGACAAACCGGAGAACCAGGAGAGGGACTATTTGTTGAGTTTTAGAGACCTTTCGTATTCACTGAGTGTCCATTCTCTAGGTTTCCCGTACATGTTATAGCTGTAGTAATATTCCCTTCAACCTGGAGAGTTGGGACCCATGGAATGGGTGCCATGAATTATTGCTTTAAAGGGTCTGAATTTGCTCACCCAATCTCACCAATCCTCTCAGTCCCATGTGACCAGCCTTAAGCCACATCCAGCTGTGGTTGTAGATAGGGTCATTCCAGGTTACATCAGAGACCCTGAAGGAATTGTAAAGAATTTCGCTGTTTTTTTGTTTTATTTTTGGAATTCCTTTTTATAGTGGGTTTGACCTGATTCTCACTGCCATCTTTATGCCAGTCTACACACACTTGATTCCCTTACGGAGACATATCAATACATAGGTTTTAAGATTCTAAATAGTCAGATATATTCCTCTGCGGGAAATATGGGGTTTTGAGTCCCTTTCACTGAGGAAGGTGTAGGTCTTGTTTATTCCATATTTGGTTTTTGGAACGGTACCTGTGCTTATATCAACCTCTGGTTTTATCCATCACCCCACCTCTCCTGCCCCCTTAGGCAGGCATAAGAGTGTTTTCTAAATGTGAGACTCTCTTCTCTTTCCTAACTCAGTTCATGTGTAGCCATGTTTACAGGATCTTCATAAGTGATATCTTATGATAAGTTTCTTTTTCTGTGTGACTTATTTCACTTAGAAACATCGTACCTGAATCCACTCATTTTGCTGCTACTGGTCATATGATATTGATTTCATGGCTGAGGGATATACCCTCCTACGTAAGTACCACAAATGTTTCAACCATTTTTATATTTCCTGGGATATTTAATGTGTACCCAAGTTGAGGTTCTTGTAAGCAGTGCATTCCTAAATTTTGGGTTGGTTCTGTCTTATTGATTTTCAGTTTTCCCAAGGTATATTCCCCAGACTGGAAGTGCCCTTGGCTCTGTAGCTCTGTTGTTTAATTGTTTTAGGGAACACAATGCACTCCTCCAGAGAGGCAGTTGGCAATTTACATCCCGCCCATCAGCAAAACAAGCCTCCCTGTTCTCCAGGGCCTGTCTTGAATTTCTGGTTTTTACCCTTTTTGTGGATGTCCCTTTGGACCGGTGGGAAGTGATACTTCTTTGTAGTGCAGACTTATATTGTCTGCTTGCTTGCTTGACCAAAATGGGCGTATGCGTTTTCTCCTGAATATACTCAGGAGAAAACGTATACACCCTTTTTGGACAAGTGCATCATTGTCGAAGTTGTGCCCCTCTTCCTGTGCTTTAAAGGCGATTCCAACGTACCTCTTGAAATCTGTTTCCTGCTATTCTGGCTCACTTTCAAGTCCGCCTCCTTGCCTTCCCTCAACAGATTTTTGGATGATAGTTGTCCTTTATTACTCTGCCAGTTTGTGAATTGCTCTGCCCTATAGCTCCATTTTTTAACTCGTTTTTTTGAGCTGAACGCAAGTCCCATATTTTGGTTTAGGAACTATACTGGTTCACGGTGGGTGGCTGAGACTTTGGTTAATTCTTCTTCCTCCCGGGAAATAAGAGTGACATGTGCCCGTCCAAATGCCTAACAGCTACTCTCTCTTTGGTTCTCCCTCTTCCCTTTCATCCTTTGCCAAACTGGCAGCCTGTGCGAACCAGGAGGTTAAAGGTGCTGTCTCTCCAAGTTGGGAGATTGATAGTAAACCAGATAGAAAGTGAAACTGGAGCACCAGGAGAGGGACTATTCGTTGAGACTTAGAAACCTTTTGTATTCACAGTGTGTCCATTCTCTAGGTTTCCAATACATGTTATAGCTGTAGTAATAATCCCTACAACCTGGAGAGTTGGGACCCATGGAATGGGTGCCATGCATTATTGCTTTAAAGGGTCTGCATTTTCTCATGAATCTCAGCAATCCTCTCAGTCCCATGTGTCCAGCTTTATGCCACCTCCACCTGTCATTCTAGACAGGGTCATTCCAAGTTTCATCAGAGAGCCTGAAGGAATTGTAAAGAATTTCGCTGTTTTTTTGTTTTGTTTTTGAAATTCCTTTTTATAGTGGGTTTGAGCTGATTCTCGCTGCCATTTTTATGCCAGTCTACACACACTTGATTCCCTTACGAAGACATATCAATACATAGGTTTTAAGATTCTTACTAGTCAGATATATTCCTCTGCTGGAAATATGGGGTTTTGAGTCCCTTTCACTGAGGAAGGTGTAGGTCTTGTCTATTCCAGAGTTGGTTTTTGGAACGGTACCTGTGCTTATATCAACCTCTGGTTTTATGCATCACCCCACCTCTCCTTCCCCCTTAAGCAGGCATAAGAGTGTTTTCTAAATGTGAGACTCTATTCTCTTTCCTAACTCAGTTCATGTGTAGCCATGTTTACAGGATCTTCATAAGTGATATCTTATGATAAGTTTCTTTTTCTGTGTGACTTATTTCACTTAGAATCATCGAGCCTGAATCCACTCATTTTGCTGCTACTGGTCTTATGACATTGATTTCATGGCTGAGGGATATTCCATCATACGTAAGTACCACAATTTTTTGAACCATTTTTATCTTTCCTGGGATACTTAAGGTGTACCCAAGTTGAGGTTCTTGTAAGCAGTGCATTCCTAAATTTTGGGGTGGCTCTGTCTTATTGATTATCAGTTTTCCCAAGGTATATTCCCTAGACTGGAAGTGCCCTTGGCACTGTAGCTCTGTTGTTTACTTGTTTTAGGGAACACAATGCACTCCTCCAGAGAGGCAGGTGGCAATTTACATCCCACCCATCAGCATAACAAGGCTCCCTGTTCTCCAGGGCCTGTCTTGAATTTCTGGTTTTTACCCTTTTTGTGGATGTCCCTTTGGACCGGTGGGAAGTGATACTTCTTTGTAGTGCAGACTTACATTGTCTGCTTGCTTGCTTGGCCAAAATGGGTGTATGCGTTTTCTCCTGAATGTTCTCAGGAGAAAACCCATACACCCTTTTTGGACAAGTGCCTCATTGTCGGAGTTCTGCCCCTCTTCCTGTGCTTTAAAGGCGATTCCAACGTACCTCTGGAAATCTGTTTCCTGCTATTCTGCCTCGCATCCAAGTC
The DNA here is from genome assembly GCF_964341445.2 of Mesoplodon mirus. Lineage (NCBI taxonomy): Eukaryota > Metazoa > Chordata > Mammalia > Artiodactyla > Ziphiidae > Mesoplodon > Mesoplodon mirus. The sequence continues at coordinate 45,202 of NW_028294831.1, read as the reverse complement.
TGCCTCGTTGCCTTCCCTCAACAGATTTTTGGATGATAGTTCTCCATTCTTACTCTGCCAGTTTGTGAATTGCTAGCCCTATAGCTCCATTTTTTAACTCGTTTTTTGTGAGCTGAATGCAAGTCCCATATTTTGGTTTAGGACCTATACTGGTTCCCGGTGGGTGGCTGAGACTTTGGTTAATTCTTCTTCCTCCCGGGAAATAAGAGTGACATGTGCCCGTCCAAATGCCTAACACCTACTCTCTCTTTGGTTCTCCCTGTTCCCTTTCATCCTTTGCCAAATTGGCAACCTGTGCGAACCAGGAGGTTAAAGGTGCTGTCTCTCCAAGTTGGGAGATTGATAGTAAAGCAGTTAGAAAGTGAAACTGGAGCACGCGGAGAGGGATTATTCGTTGAGATTTATTAACCTTTCGTATTCACAGTGTGTCCATTCTCTAGGTTTCCCATACATGTTATAGCTGTAGTAATATTCCCTTCAACCTGGAGAGTTGGGACCCATGGAATGGGTGCCATGCATTATTGCTTTAAAGGGTCTGCATTTGCTCACGAATCTCACCAATCCTCTCAGTCCCATGTGTCCAGTGTTATGCCACGTCCAGCTGTCGTTCTAGATAGGGTGATTCCAAGATTCATCAGAGACCCTGAAGGAATTGTAAAGAATTTCGCTGTTTTTATGTTTTGTTTTTGAAATTCCTTTTTATAGTGGGTTTGAGCTGATTCTCGCTGCCATCTTTATGCCAGTCTACACACACTTGATTCCCTTATGGAGACATATCAATACATAGGTTTTAAGATTCTTACTAGTCAGATATATTCCTCTGCTGGAAATATGGGGTTTTGAGTCCCTTTCACTGAGGAAGGTGTAGGTCTTGTCTATTCCAGAGTTGGTTTTTGGAACGGTACCTGTGCTTATATCAACCTCTGGTTTTATGCATCACCCCACCTCTCCTTCCCCCTTAAGCAGGCATAAGAGTGTTTTCTAAATGTGAGACTCTATTCTCTTTCCTAACTCAGTTCATGTGTAGCCATGTTTACAGGATCTTCATAAGTGATATCTTATGATAAGTTTCTTTTTCTGTGTGACTTATTTCACTTAGAATCATCGAGCCTGAATCCACTCATTTTGCTGCTACTGGTCTTATGACATTGATTTCATGGCTGAGGGATATTCCATCATACGTAAGTACCACAATTTTTTGAACCATTTTTATCTTTCCTGGGATACTTAAGGTGTACCCAAGTTGAGGTTCTTGTAAGCAGTGCATTCCTAAATTTTGGGGTGGCTCTGTCTTATTGATTATCAGTTTTCCCAAGGTATATTCCCTAGACTGGAAGTGCCCTTGGCACTGTAGCTCTGTTGTTTACTTGTTTTAGGGAACACAATGCACTCCTCCAGAGAGGCAGGTGGCAATTTACATCCCACCCATCAGCATAACAAGGCTCCCTGTTCTCCAGGGCCTGTCTTGAATTTCTGGTTTTTACCCTTTTTGTGGATGTCCCTTTGGACCGGTGGGAAGTGATACTTCTTTGTAGTGCAGACTTACATTGTCTGCTTGCTTGCTTGGCCAAAATGGGTGTATGCGTTTTCTCCTGAATGTTCTCAGGAGAAAACCCATACACCCTTTTTGGACAAGTGCCTCATTGTCGGAGTTCTGCCCCTCTTCCTGTGCTTTAAAGGCGATTCCAACGTACCTCTGGAAATCTGTTTCCTGCTATTCTGCCTCGCATCCAAGTCTGCCTCGTTGCCTTCCCTCAACAGATTTTTGGATGATAGTTCTCCATTCTTACTCTGCCAGTTTGTGAATTGCTCTGCCCTATAGCTCCATTTTTTAACTCGTTTTTTGTGAGCTGAATGCAAGTCCCATATTTTGGTTTAGGACCTATACTGGTTCCCGGTGGGTGGCTGAGACTTTGGTTAATTCTTCTTCCTCCCGGGAAATAAGAGTGACATGTGCCCGTCCAAATGCCTAACACCTACTCTCTCTTTGGTTCTCCCTGTTCCCTTTCATCCTTTGCCAAATTGGCAACCTGTGCGAACCAGGAGGTTAAAGGTGCTGTCTCTCCAAGTTGGGAGATTGATAGTAAAGCAGTTAGAAAGTGAAACTGGAGCACCCGGAGAGGGATTATTCGTTGAGATTTATTAACCTTTCGTATTCACAGTGTGTCCATTCTCTAGGTTTCCCATACATGTTATAGCTGTAGTAATATTCCCTTCAACCTGGAGAGTTGGGACCCATGGAATGGGTGCCATGCATTATTGCTTTAAAGTGTCTGCATTTGCTCACGAATCTCACCAATCCTCTCAGTCCCATGTGTCCAGTGTTATGCCACGTCCAGCTGTCATTCTAGATAGGGTGATTCCAAGATTCATCAGAGACCCTGAAGGAATTGTAAAGAATTTCGCTGTTTTTATGTTTTGTTTTTGAAATTCCTTTTTATAGTGGGTTTGAGCTGATTCTCGCTGCCATCTTTATGCCAGTCTACACACACTTGATTCCCTTATGGAGACATATCAATACATAGGTTTTAAGATTCTTACTAGTCAGATATATTCCTCTGCGGGAAATATGGGGTTTTGAGTCCCTTTCACTGAGGAAGGTGTAGGTCTTGTGTATTCCAGAGTTGGTTTTTGGAACGGTACCTGTGCTTATATCAACCTCTGGTTTTATGCATCAACCCACCTCTCCTTCCCCCTTAAGCAGGTATAAGTGTGTTTTCTAAATGTGAGACTCTCTTCTCTTTCCTAACTCAGTTCATGTGTAGCCATGTTTACAGGATCTTCATAAGTGATATCTTATGATAAGTTTCTTTTTCTGTGTGACTTATTTCACTTAGAATCATTGTACCTGAATCCACTCATTTTGTTGCTACTGGTCATATGATATTGATTTCATGGCTGAGGGATATTCCCTCTTACGTAAGTACCACAACTTTTTCAACCATTTTTATATTTCCTGGGAAATTAAGTTGTACCCAAGTTGAGGTTCTTGTAAACAGTGCAGCCCTAAATTTAGGGGTGGCTCTGTCTTATTGATTTTCAGTTTGCCCAAGGTATATTCCCTAGACTGGAAGTGCCCTTGGCTCTGTAGCTCTGTTGTTTACTTGTTTTAGGGAACACAATGCACTCCTCCAGAGAGGCAGTTGGCAATTTACATCCGGCCCATCAGCATAACAAGGCTCCCTGTTCTCCAGGGCCTGTCTTGCCTTTCTGGTTTTTACACATTTTGTGGATGTCCCTTTGGACCGTTGGGAAGTGATACTTCTTTGTAGTGCAGATTTGCATTGCCCGCTTGCTTGCTTGGCCAAAAAGGTCGTATGCGTTTTTTCCTGCATACGTTCAGGAGAAAATGCATAAGCCGTTTTTGGCCAAGTGCATCATTGACCTGTTGTGCCCCTCTTCCTGTGCTTTACAGGTGATTCCAACGTACCTCTTGAAATCTGTTTCCTGCTATTCTGCCTCGCTTTCAAGTCTGCCTCGTTGCCTTCCGTCAACAGATTTTTGGATGATAGTTGTCCTTTATTACTTTGCCAGTTTGTGAATTGCTGTGCCCTTGAGCTCCATTTTTCAACTCGTTTTTTGTGAGCAGAACGCATGTCCAAAATTTTGGTTCAGGACCTATACTGGTTCCCGGTGGGTGGCTGCAACTTTGGTTAATTCTTCTTCCTGCCGGGAAATTAGAGTGACATATGCCCGGCCAAATGCCTAACAGCTACTCTCTCATTGGTTCTCCCTCTTCCCTTTCATCCTCTGCCAAATTGGCAACCTGTGAGAACCAGGAGGTTAAAGGGGCTGTCTCTCTCAGTTGGGAGATTGATAGTAAAGCTGTTGGAATGTCAAACTGGAGCACCAGGAGAGGGACTATTCGTTGAGTTTTAGAGACTTTCCTATTCACTGTGTGTGCATTCTCTAGGTTTTCCGTACATGTTACAGCTGTAGTAATATTCCCTTCAACCTGGAGAGTTGGGACCCATGGAATGGGTGCCATGCAGTATTGCTTTAAAGGGTCTGCATTTGCTCACCCAATCTCACCAATCCTCTCAGTCCCAAGAGTCCAGCCTTTTTCAACATCCAGCTGTCATTGTAGACATGGTCATTCCACGTTTCATCAGAGACCCTGAATGAATTGTAAAGAATTTCCCTGTTTTTTTGTTTTGTTTTTGAAATTCCTTTTTATAGTGTGTTTGAGCTGATTCTCGCTGCCATGTTTATGCCAGTCTAGACACACTTGATTCCCTTACGGAGACATATCAATACCTAGGTTTTAAGATTCTTACTAGTCAGATATATTCCTCTTCGGGAAATATGGGGTTTTGAGTCCCTTTCACTGAGGAAGGTATAGGTAGGTCTTGTCAATTCCATAGTTGGTTTTTGGAACGGTACCTGTGCATATATCAAACTCTGGTTTTATGCATCACCCCACCTCTCCTTCCCCCTTAAGCAGGCATAAGAGTGTTTTCTAAATGTGAGACTCTCTTCTCTTTCCTAACTCAGTTAATGTGTAGCCATGTTTACAGGATCTTCATAAGTTATATCTTATGATAAGCTTATTTTTCTGTGTGACTTATTTCACTTAGAATCATCGTACCTGAATCCACTCATTTTGCTGCTACTGGTCTTATGACATTGATTTCATGGCTGAGGGATATTCCCTCGTACGTAAGTACCACAATTTTTTCAACCATTTTTATCTTTCCTGGGATATTTCCGGTGTTCCCAAGTTGAGGTTCTTGTAAGCAGTGCAGCCCTAAATTTGAGGGTGGCTCTGTCCTATTGATTTTCAGTTTTCCAATGGAATATTCTCTAGACTGGAAGTGCCCTTGGCTCTCTAGCTCTGTTGTTTACTTGTTTTAGGGAACAAAATGCACCCCTCCAGTGAGGCAGTTGGCAATTTACATCCTGCCCATCAGCATAAGAAGGCTCCCTGTTCTCCAGGGCCTCTCTTGCCTTTCTGGTTTTTACACATTTTGTGGATGTCCCTTTTGACCGGTGGGAAGTGATACTTCTTTGTAGTGCAGATTTGAATTGCCTGCTTGCTTTCTTGGCCAAAATGGGCATATGCGTTTTCTGCTGCATATATTCAGGAAAAATGCATACGCCCTATTTGCTCAAGTGCATCATTGTCGAAATTGTGCCCCTCTTCCTGTGCTTTACAGGTGATTCCAATGTACCTCTTGAAATCTGTTTCCTGCTATTCTGCCTCGATTTCAATTCCTCCTCGTTGCCTTCCCTCAACAGATTGTTTGATGATAGTTGTCCTTTATTACTCTGCCAGTTAGTGAATTGCTGTGCCCTTGAGCTCCATTTTTCAACTCCTTTTTTGTGATCTGAACGCATGTCCTAAATTTTCGTTCAGGGCCTAATTGGTTCCCGGGGGGTGGCTGCAACTTTGGTTAATTCTTCTTCCTCCCGGAAATTTAGAGTGACATATGCCCGTCCAATTGCCTAACAGCTACTCTCTCATTGGTTCTCCCTCTTCCCTTTCATCCTCTGCGAAATTGGCAACCTGTGAGAACCAGGAGGTTAAAGGGGCTGTGTCTCCAAGTTGGGAGATTGATAGTAAAGCAGTTGGAAAGTCAAACCGGAGCACCAGGAGAGGGACTATTCGTTGAGTTTTAAAGAACTTTCGTATTCACAGTGTGTCCATTCTCTAGGTTTCCCGTACATGTTATATTTGTAGTAATATTCCCTTCAACCTGGAGAGTTGGGACCCATGGAATGGGTGCCGTGCATTATTGCTTTAAATGGTCTGCATTTGCTCAGCCAATCTCACCAATCCTCTCAGTCCCAAGTGTCCAGACTTATGCCACATCCAGCTTTCATTGTAGACAGGGTCATTCCACGTTTCATCAGAGACCCTGAAGGAATTGTAAAGAATTTCGCTGTTTTTTTGTTTTGTTTTTGAAATTCATTTTTATAGTGGGTTTGAGCTGATTCTCGCTGCCATGATTATGCCAGTCTAGAAACAATTGATTCCCTTACAGAGACATATCAAACATAGGTTTTAAGATTCTTACTAGTCAGATATATTCCTCTGCGGGAAATATGGGGTTTTGAGTCCCTTTCACTGAGGAAGGTGTAGGTCTTGTCTATTCCATATTTGGTTTTTGGAACGGTACCTGTGCATATATCAAACTCTGGTTTTATGCATCAACCCACCTCTCCTTCCCCCTTAAGCAGGCATAAGATTGTTTTCTAAATGTGAGACTCACTTCTGTTCCCTAACTCAGTTCATGTGTATCCATGTTTACAGGATCTTCATAAGTGATATCTTATGATACGTTTATTTTTCTGTGTGACTTATTTCACTTAGAATCATCGTACCTGAATCCACTCATTTTGCTGCTACTGGTCTTATGACATTGATTTCTTGGCTGAGGGATATTCCATCATACGTAAGTACCACAATTTTTTGAACCATTTTTATATTTCCTGGGATATTTCAGGTGTACCCAAGTTGAGGTTCTTGTAAGCAGTGCAGCCCTAAATTTGAGGGTGGCTCTGTCTTATTGATTTTCAGTATTCCTAAGTTATATTCCCTAGACTGGAAGTGCCCTTGGCACTGTAGCTCTGTTGTTTACCTGTTTTAGGGAACACAATGCACTCCTCCAGAGAGGAAGTTCGCTATTTACATCCCGCCCAACAGCATAACAACGCTCCCTGTTCTCCAGGGCCTGTCTTGCCTTTCTGGTTTTTACACATTTTGTGGATGTCCCTTTTGACCGGTGGGAAGTGATACTTCTTTGTAGTGCAGATTTGCATTGCCCGCTTGCTTGCTTGTCCAAAAAGGGCGTATGCGTTTTCTCCTGCATATGTTCAGGAGAAAATGCATAAGCCGTTTTTGGCCAAGTGCATCATTGACGAAGTTGTGCCCCTCTTCCTGTGCTTTACATGTGATTCCAACGTACCTCTTGAAATCTGTTTCCTGCTATTCTGCCTCGCTTTCAAGTCTGCCTCGTTGCCTTCCCTCAACAGATTTTGGATGACAGTTATCCTTTATTACTTTGCCGGTTTGTGAATTGCTGTGCCCTTGAGCTCCCTTTTTCAACTCGTTTTTTGTGAACTGAACGCATGTCCAAAATTTTGGTTCAGGACCTATACTGGTTCCCGGTGGGTGGCTGCAACTTTGGTTAATTCTTCTTCCTGCCGGGAAACAAGAGTGACATGTGCCCGTCCAAATGCCTAACAGCTACTCTCTTATTGGTTCTCCCTCTTCCCTTTCATCCTCTGCCAAATTGGCAACCTGTGAGAACCAGGAGGTTAAAGGGGCTGTCTCTCAAAGTTGGGAGGTTTATAGTAAAGCAGTTGGAAAGTCAAACTGGAGCACCAGGAGAGGGACATTTCGTTGAGGTTTAGAAACCTTTCGTATTCACAGTGTGTCCATTCTCTAGGTTTCCCTTATATGTTATAGATGTAGTAATAATCCCATCAACCTGGAGAGGTGGGACCCATGGAATGGGTGACATGAATTATTGCTTTACAGGGTCTGCATTTGCTCACCCAATCTCACCAATCCTCTCAGTCCCATGTGTCCAGCCTTATGCCACCTACAGCTGTCGTTGTAGATAGGGTCATTCCAAGGTTTATCAGAGAGCCTGTAGGAATTGTAAAGAATTTCACTGTTTTTTTGTTTTGTTTTTGAAATTCCGTCTTATAGTGGGTTTGATCTGATTCTCTCTGCCATTTTTATGCCAGTCTAGACACACTTGATTCCCTTACGGAGACATATCAATACATAGGTTTTAAAATTCTTACTACTCAGATATATTCCTCTGCAGGAAATATGGGATTTTGAATCCCTTTCACTGAGGAAAGTGTAAGTCTTCTCTATACCATAGTTGGTTTTTGGAACGGTACCTGTGCTTATATCAAACTCTGTTTTTATGCATCACCCCACCTCTCCTTCCCCCTTAAGCAGGCATAAGAGTTTTTTTCTAAATGTGAGACTCTGTTCTCCTCCCTAACTCAGTTCATGTGTAGCCATGTTTACAGGATCTTCATAAGTGATATCTTATGATACGTTTCTTTTTCTGTGTGACTTATTTCACTTAGAATCATCGTACCTGAATCCACTCATTTGGCTGCTACTGGTCTTATGACATTGATTTCTTGGCTGAGGGATATTCCATCGTACGTAAGTACCACAATTTTTTGAACCATTTTTATATTTCCTGGGATATTTCAGGTGTACCCAAGTTGAGGTTTTTGTAAGCAGTGCAGCCCTAAATTTGAGGGTGGCTCTGTCTTATTGATTTTCAGTATTCCTAAGTTATATTCCCTAGACTGGAAGTGCCCTTGGCACTGTAGCTCTGTTTTTTACCTGTTTGAGGGAACACAGTGCACTCCTCCAGAGAGAAAGTTCGCAATTTACATCCCGCCCAACAGCATAACAACGCTCCCTGTTCTCCAGGGCCTGTCTTGCCTTTCTGGTTTTTACACATTTTGTGGATGTCCGTTTTGACCGGTGGGAAGTGATACATCTTTGTAGTGCAGACTTGCATGCCCGCTTCCTTGCTTGGCCAAAAAAGGCGTATGTGTTTTCTCCAGAATATACTCAGGAGAAAATGAATAAGCCCTTATTGGCCAAGTGCCTCATTGCCGAAGTTGTGCCCCTCTTCCTGTGCTTTAAAGGTTATTCCAACGTACCACTTGAAATCTGTTTCCGGATATTCTGCCTCGCTTTCAAGTCCACCTCGTTGCCTTCCCACAACAGATTTTTGGATGATAGTTGTCCTTTATTACTCTGTGAGTTTGTGAATTGCAGTTCCCCTGAGCTACGTTTTTTTACTGTTTTTTTCTGAGCTGTACGCAAGTCTAATATTTTGGTTCAGGACCTATACTGGTTACCGGTGGGTGGCTGAGACTTTGGTCAATTCTTCTTCCTCCCTGGAAATAAGAGTGACATATGCCCGTCCAAACCCCTAACAGCTACTCTCTCTTTGGTTCTCCCTCTTCCCATTCATCCTCTGCGAATTTGGCAACCTGTGCGAAAGAGGATTTTAAAGATGTTGTCTCTCCAGGTTTGGAGATTGATAGTAAAGCAGGTGGAAAGTCAAACCGGAGCACCAGGAGAGGGACTATTCGTTGAGTTTTAGAGACCTTTCGTATTCACAGTGTGTCCATTCTCTAGGTTTCCCGTACATGTTATATCTGTAGTAATATTCCCTTCAACCTGGAGAGTTGGGATCCATGGAATGGGTGCCGTGCATTATTGCTTTAAAGGGTCTGCATTTGCTCACCCAATCTCACCAATCCTCTCAGTCCCATGTGTCCAGCCTTATGCCAGCTGCTGCTGTCGTTCTAGATAGGGTCTTTCCAGGTTTCATCAGAGACCCTGAAGGAATTGTAAAGAATTTCCCTGTTACTTTGTTTTGTTTTTGAAATTCCTATTTATAGTGGGTTTGTGCTGATTCTCGCTGCCATGATTATGCCAGTCTAGAAACACTTGATTCCCTTACAGAGACATGTCAATACATAGGTTTTAAGATTCTTACTAATCAGATATATTCCTCTGCGGGAAATATGGGGTTTTGAGTCCCTTTCACTGAGGAAGGTGAAGGTCTTGTCTATTCCATAGTTTGTTTTTGGAATGGTACCTGTGCTTATATCAAACTCTGGTTTTATGCATCACCCCACCTCTCCTTCCCCCTTAAGCAGGCATAAGAGTGTTTTCTAAATGTCAGACTCTGTTCTCTTTCCTAACTCAGTTCATGTGTAGCCATGTTTACAGGATCTTCATAAGTGATATCTATGATACGTTTCTTTTTCTGGGTGACTTATTTCACTTAGAATCATCGTACCTGAATCCACTCATTTTGCTGCTACTGGTCTTATGACATTGATTTCATGGCTGATGGATATTCCATCGTACGTAAGTACCACAATTTTTTCAACCATTTTTATATTTCCTGGGATATTTAAGGTGTACCCAAGTTGTGGTTCTTGTAAGCAGTGCAGCCCTAAATTTTGGGGTGGCTCTGTCTTATTGATTTTCAGTTTTCCCAAGGTATATTCCCTAGACTGGAAGTGTCCTTGGCTCTGTAGCTCTCTTGTTTACTTGTTTTAGGGAACACAATGCACTCCTCCAGACAGGCAGTTGGCAATTTACATCCCGGCCATCAGCATAACAAGGCTCCCTGTTCTTCAGGGCTTGTCTTGCCTTTCTGGTTTTTACTCATTTTGTTGATATCCTTTTGACCGATGGGAAGTGATACTTCTTTGTAGTGAAGACTTGCATTGCCCAATTGCTTGCTTGGCCAAAAGTGCCGTATGCGTTTTCTCCTGAATATATTCAGGATAAACCGCATACGCCCTTTTTGGCCAAGTGCATCATTGTCGAAGTTGTGCCCCTATTCCTGTGCTTTACAGGCGATTCCTACGTACCTCTTGAAATCTGTTTCCTGCTATTCTGCCTCACTTTCAAGTTCGCCTCGTTGCCTTCCCTCAACAGATTTTTGGACGATAGTTGCCCTTTATTACTCTGCCAGTTGATGAATTGCTGATCCCCTGAGCTACATTTTTAACTCGTTTTTTTTGAGCTGAACCCAAGTCCAGTATTTTGGTTCAGGACCTATACTGGTTTTCGGTGGGTGGCTGAGACTTTGGTTAATTCTTCTTCCTCCCGGGAATTAAGAGTGACATGTGCCCGTCCAAATGCCTAACAGCTACTCTCTCATTGTTTCTCCCTCTTCCCTTTCATCCTATTCCAAATTGGCAACCTGGGTGAACCAGGAGGTTAAACGTGCTGTCTCTCCAAGTTGGGAGATTGATAGTAAAGCAGTTGAAAAGTCAAACTGGGGATACACCAGACATACAGCTACACGTGGAACAACTCCTACAGAACACCTACTGAACGCTGGCAGAAGACCCCAGACCTCCCAAAAGGCTCGCCCCGCACTCCGTGCCCCTCCCTCCCGCCCGGCCTGAGTGAGCCAGAGTCCCCCAAGAGGCTGCTCCTTTAATCCTGTCCTGCCTGAGCGAAGAACAGACGCCCTCCAGCGACCTACACGCAGAGGCGGGGCCAAATCCAAAGCTGAGACCCAGGAGCTGTGAGAACAAAGAAGAGAAAGGGAAACCTCTCCCAGCAGCCTCAGAAGCAGCGGATTAAAGCTCCACAATCAACTTGTTGTACCCTGCATCTGTGGAATACATGAATAGACAACAAATCATCCCAAATTGAGGAGCCTGGAGTCAGTGCTGTGCCTCTGAGGCGGGAGAGCCAACTTCAGGACACTGGTCCACAAGAGACCTCCCAGCTCCACATAATATCAAACGGCAAAAATCTTCCAGAGATCTCCATCTCAACACCAGCACCCAGCTTCACTCAACGACCAGCAAGCTACAGTGTTGGACACCCTAAGCCAAACAACTAGCAAGACAGGAACACAACTCCACCCATTAGCAGAGAGGTGGCCTAAACTCATAAAAAGTCTGCAGACACCCCAAAACACACCACCAGACGTGGACCTGCCCACCAGAAAGACAAGATCCAGCCTCACCCACCAGAACACAGGCACTAGTCCCCTCCACCAGGAAGCCTACACAACCCACTAAACCAACCTTAGCCACTGGGGACAGACAACAAAAACAACGGAAACTACGAACCTGCAGCCTGAAAAAAGGAGACCCCAAAAACAGTAACATAAGCAAAATGAGAAGACAGAAAAACACACAGCAGGAGAAGGAGCAAGATAAAAATCCACCAGATCTAACAAATGAAGAGGTAATAGGCAGTCTACATGGAAAAGAATTCAGAATAATGATGGTAAAGATGATGCAAGATTATATTTCCCAGATTCAAAATCTTGGAAATAGAATAGACAAAATGCAAGAAACAGTTAACAAGGACCTAGAAGAACTAAAGATGAATCAAGCATCGATTAAAAACACAATACATGAAATAAAAAATACTCTAGATGGGATCAATAGCAGAATAACTGAGGCAGAGGAACGGATAAGTGAGATGGAAGATAAAATAGTGGCAATAACTGCTGCAGAGCAAAATAAAGAAAAAAGAATGAAAAGAACAGAGGACAGTCTCAGAGACCTCTGGGACAACATTAAACGCACCAACATTCGAATTATAGGGGTTCCAGAAGAAGAAGAGAAAAAGAAAGGGACTGAGAAAATATTTGAAGAGATTATAGTTGAAAACTTCCCTAATATGGGAAAGGAAATAGTTCGTCAAGTCCAGGAGGCACAGAGAGTCCCATACAGAATAAATCCAAGGAGAAATACGCCAAGACACATATTAATCAAACTGTCAAAAATTAAACACAAAGAAATCATATTAAAAGCAGCAAGGCAAAAACAACAAATAACACACAAGGGAATCCCCATCAGGATAACAGCTGATCTCTCAGCAGAAACTCTACAAGCCAGAAGGGAGTGGCAGGACATACTTAAAGTGATGAAGAAGAAAAACCTGCAACCAAGATTACTCTACCCAGCAAGGATCTCATTCAGATTTGATGGAGAAATTAAAACCTTTACAGACAAGCAAAAGCTGAGAGAGTTCAGCACCACCAAACCAGCTTTACAACAAATGCTAAAGGAACTTCTCTAGGCAAGAAACACAACAGAAGTAAAAGACCTACAATAACGAACCCAAAACAATTAAGAAAATGGGAATAGGAACATACATATCAATAATTACCTTAAATGTAAATGGACTAAATGCTCCCACCAAAAGACACAGGTTGGCTGAATGGTTACAAAAACAAGACCCATATATATGCTGTCTACAAGAGACCCACTTCAGACCTAGAGACACATACAGACTGAAAGTAAGGGGATGGAAAAAGATATTCCATGCAAATGGAAGCCAAAAGAAAGCTGGAGTAGCAATTCTCGTATCAGACAAAATAGACTTTAAAATAAAGACTACTAGAAGAGACAAAGAAGTACACTACATAATGATCAAGGGATCGATCCAAGAAGAAGATATAACAATTGTAAATATTTATGAACCCAACATAGGAGCACCTCAATACATAAGGCAAATACTAACAGCCATAAAAGGAGAAATCGACAGTAACACACTCATAGTAGGGGACTTTAACACCCCACTTTCACCAATGGACAGATCATCCAAAATGAAAATAAATAAGGAAGCACAAGCTTTAAATGATACATTAAACAAGATGGACTTAATTGATATTTATAGGACATTCCATCCAAAAACAACAGAATACACATTTTTCTCAAGTGCTCATGGAACATTCTCCAGGATAGATCATATCTTGGGTCACAAATCAAGCCTTGGTAAATTTAAGAAAATTGAAATTGTATCAAGTATCTTTTCCGACCACAATGCTATGAGACTAGATATCAATTACAGGAAAAGAGCTGTAAAAAATACAAACACATGGAGGCTAAACAATACACTACTTAATAACGAAGTGATCACTGAAGAAATCAAAGAGGAAATTAAAAAATACCTAGAAACAAATGACAATGGAGACACGACGACCCAAAACCTATGGGATGCAGCAAAAGCAGTGCTAAGAGGGAAGTTTATAGCAATACAATCCCACCTTAAGAAACAGGAAACATCTCGAATAAACAACCTAACCTTGCACCTAAAGCAATTAGAGAAAGAAGAACAAAAACATCCCAAAGTTAGCAGAAGGAAAGAAATCATAAAAATCAGATCAGAAATAAATGAAAAATAAATGAAGGAAACGATAGCAAAGATCAATAAAACTAAAAGCTGGTTCTTTGAGAAGATAAACAAAATTGATAAACCATTAGCCAGACTCATCAAGAAAAAAAGGGAGAAGACTCAAATCAATAGAATTAGAAATGAAAAAGGAGAAGTAACAACTGACACTGCAGAAATACAAAAGATCATGAGAGATTACTATAAGCAACTCTATGCCAATAAAATGGACAACCTGGAAGAAATGGACAAATTCTTAGAAATGCACAACCTGCCAAGACTGAATCAGGAAGAAATAGAAAATATGAACAGACCAATCACAAGCACTGAAATTGAAACTGTGATAAAAAATCTTCCAACAAACAAAAGCCCAGGAACAGATGGCTTCACAGGTGAATTCTATCAAGCATTTAGAGAAGAGCTAACACCTATCCTTCTGAAACTCTTCCAAAATATAGCAGAGGGAGGAACACTCCCAAACTCATTCTACGAGGCCACCATCACCTTGATACCAAAACCAGACAAGGATGTCACAAAGAAAGAAAACTACAGGCCAATATCACTGATGAACATAGATGCAAAAATCCTCAACAAAATACTAGCAAACAGAATCCAACAGCACATTAAAAGGATCATACACCATGATCAAGTGGGGTTTATTCCAGGAATGCAAGGATTCTTCAATATACACAAATCAATCAACGTGATACACCATATTAACAAATTGAAGGAGAAAAAACATATGATCATCTCAATAGATGCAGAGAAAGCTTTCGACAAAATTCAACACTCATTTATGATAAAAACCCTGCAGAAAGTAGGCATAGAGGGAACTTTCCTCAACATAATAAAGGCCATATATGACAAACCCACAGCCAGCATCGTCCTCAATGGTGAAAAACTGAAACCATTTCCACTAAGATCAGGAACAAGACAAGGTTGCCCACTCTCACCACTCTTATTCAACCTAGTTTTGGAAGTTTTAGCCACAGCAATCACAGAATAAAAGGAAATAAAAGGAATCCAAATCGGAAAAGAAGAAGTAAAGCTGTCACTGTTTGCAGATGACATGATACTATACATAGAGAATCCTAAAGATGCTACCAGAAAACTACTAGAGTTAATCAATGAATTTGGTCAAGTTGCAGGATACAAAATTAATGCACAGAAATCTCTGGCATTCCTATATACTAATGATGAAAAATCTGAAAGTGAAATCAAGGAAACACTCCCATTTACCATTGCAACAAAAAGAATAAAATATCTAGGAATAAACCTACCTAAGGAGACAAAAGACCTGTATACAGAAAATTATAAGACACTGATGAAAGAAATTAAAAATGATACAAATAGATGGAGAGATGTACCATGTTCTTGGATTGGAAGAATCAACATTGTGAAAATGACTCTACTACCCAAAGCAATCTACAGATTCAATGCAATCCCTGTCAAACTACCACTGGCATTTTTCACAGAACTAGAACAAAAAATTTCACAATTTGTATGGAAACACAAAAGACCCCGAATAGCCAAAGCAATCTTGAGAACGAAAAATGGAGCTGGAGGAATCAGGCTCCCTGACTTCAGACTATACTACAAAGCTACAGTAATCAAGACAGTATGGTACTGGCACAAAAACAGAAAGATAGATCAATGGAACAGGATAGAAAGCCCAGAGTTAAACCCACGGACATATGGTCACCTTATCTTTGATAAAGGAGGCAGGAATGTACAGTGGAGAAAGGACAGTCTCTTCAATAAGTGGTGCTGGGAAAAATGGATAGGGACATGTAAAAGTATGAGATTAGATCACTCCCTAACACCATACACAAAAATAAGCTCAAAATGGATTAAAGACCTAAATGTAAGGCCAGACACTATCAAACACTTGGAGGAAAACATAGGCAGAACACTCTATGACATAAATCACAGCAAGATCCTTTTTGACCCACCTCCTAGAGAAATGGAAATAAAGACAAAAATAAACACATGGGACCTAATGAAACTTCAAAGCTTTTGCACAGCAAAGGAAACCATAAACAAGACCAAAAGACAACCCTCAGAATGGGAGAAAATATTTGCAAATGAAGCAACTGACAAAGGATTAATCTCCAAAATTTATAAGCAGCTCATGCAGCTCAATAACAAAAACACAAACAACCCAATCCAAAAATGGGCAGAAGACCTAAATAGACATTTCTCCACAGAAGATATACAGACTGCCAACAAACACATGAAAGGATGCTCAACATCTTTACTCATTAGAGAAATGCAAATCAAAACTACAATGAGATATCATCTCACACCAGTCAGAATGGCCATCATCAAAAAATCTAGAAACAATAAATGCTGG
The DNA here is from genome assembly GCF_964341445.2 of Mesoplodon mirus. Classification (NCBI taxonomy): domain Eukaryota; kingdom Metazoa; phylum Chordata; class Mammalia; order Artiodactyla; family Ziphiidae; genus Mesoplodon; species Mesoplodon mirus. The sequence continues at coordinate 29,189 of NW_028294831.1, read as the reverse complement.
AGAGGGTGTGGAAAAAAGGGAACACTCTTGTACTGCTGGTGGGAATGTGAATTGGTACAGCCGCTATGGAGAATGGTATGGAGGTTCCTTAAAAAACTACAAATAGAAATACCATATGACCCAGCAATCCCACTACTGGGCATATACCCTGAGAAAACCATAATTCAAAAATAGACATGTACCAAAATATTCATAGCAGCCCTATTTACAATAGCCCGGAGATGGAAACAACCTAAGTGTCCATCATCGGATGAATGGATAAAGAAGATGTGGCACATATATACAATGGAATATTACTCAGCCATAAAAAGAAATGAAATTGAGCTATTTGTAATGAGGTGGATAGACCTAGAGTCTGTCATACAGAGTGAAGTAAGTCAGAAAGAGAAAGACAAATACTGTATGCTAACACATATATATGGAATTTAAGAAAAAAAATGTCATGAAGAACATAGGGGTAAGACAGGAATAAAGACACAGACCTACTAGAGAATGGACTTGAGGATATGGGGAGGGGGAAGGGTTAGCTGTGACAAAGTGAAAGAGCGGCATGGACATATATACACTACCAAACGTAAGGTAGATAGCTAGTGGGAAGCAGCCGCATAGCACAGGGAGATCAGCTCGGTGCTTTGGGACCGCCTGGAGGGGTGGGATAGGGAGGGTGGGAGGGAGACGCAAAACGGAGTGGATAGGGAAACATATGTATATGTATAACTGATTAAATTTGTCATAAGGCAAAAAATTAAAAAAAAATAAATAAATAAAAGCAAAAAAATAAATAAATAAATAAATAAAAGCTGATGGCCGATAAATGACAAAAAAAAAAAAAGTCAAACTGGAGCACAAGGAGAGGGACTATTCGTTGAGTTTTAGAAACGTTTCGTATTCACAGTGTTTCCATTCTCTAAGTTTCCCATACATGTTATAGCTGTAGTAATATTCCCTTCAACCTGGAGAGTTGGGACTCACGGAATGGGTGCCATGCATTATTGCTTTAAAGGGTCTGCGTTTGCTCACCCAATGTCACCAATCCTCTCAGTCCCATGTGTCCAGCCTTATGACACATCCAGCTGTCGTTGTAGATAGGGTCATTCCAGGTTTCATCTGAGACCCTGAAGGAATAGTAAAGAATTTCCCTGTTTTTTGTTCTGTTTTTGAAATTCATTTTTATAGTGGGTTTGAGCTGATTCTCACTGCCATGTTTATGCCAGTCTACACACACTTGATTCCCTTACGGAGACATATCAATACATAGGTTTTAAAATTCTTACTAGTCAGATATATTCCTCTGCGGGAAATATGGGGTTTTGAGTCCCTTTCACTGAGGAAGGTGTAGGTCTTGTCTAATCCATAGTTGGTTTTTGGAACGGTACCTGTGCTTATATCAAACTCTGGTTTTATGCATCACCACACCTCTCCTTCCCCCTTAAGCAGACATAAGTGTGTTTTCTAAATGTGAGACTCTGTTCTCTTTCCTAACTCAGTTCATGTGTAGCCATGTTTACAGGATCTTCATAAGTGATATCTTATGATAAGTTTCTTTTTCTGTGTGACTTATTTCACTTAGAATCATCGTACCTGAATCCACTCATTTTGATGCTACTGGTCTTATGACATTGATTTCATGGCTGCGGGATATTCCCTCATATGTAAGTACCACAATTTTTGGAACCATTTTTATATTTCCTGGGATATTTAAGGTGTACCCAAGTTGACGTTCTTGTAAGCAGTGCAGGCCTAAATTATGGGGGGGGGGCTCTGACTTATTGATTTTCAATTTTCCCAAGGTATATTATCTAGACTGGAAGTGCCCTTGGCTCTGTAGCTCTGTTGTTTACTTCTTTTAGGGAACACAATGCACTCCTCCAGAGAGGCAGTTGGCAATTTACATCCCGCCCATCAGCATAACAAGGCTCCCTGTTCTCCAGGGCCTGTCTTGAATTTCTGGTTTTTACCCTTTTTGTGGATGTTCCTGTGGACCGGTTGGAAGTGATACATCTTTGTAGTGCAGACTTGCATGCCCGCTTGCTTGCTTGGCCAAAAAAGGCGTATGCGTTTTCCCCTGAATATACTGAGGAGAAAATGCATAAGCCCTTTTTGGCCAAGTGCATCATTGTCGAAGTTGTGCCCCTCTTCCTGTGCTTTAAAGGTGATTCCAAGGTACCTCTTGAAATCTGTTTCCTGTTATTCTGCCTCGCTTTCAAGTCCGCCTCGTTTCCTTCCCTCAACAGATATTTGGACGATAGTTGTCCTTTATTACTCTGCCAGTTTGTGAATTGCTCTGCCCTATAGCTCCATTTTTTAACTCGTTTTTTTGAGCTGAACGCAAGTCCCATATTTTGGTTTAGGACCTATACTGGTTCCCGGTGGGTGGCTGAGACTTTGGTTAATTCTTCTTCCTCCCGGGAAATAAGAGTGACATGTGCCCGTCCAAATGCCTAACACCTACTCTCTCTTTGGTTCTCCCTCTTCGCTTTCATCCTTTGCCAAATTGGCAACCTGTGCGAACCAGGAGGTTAAAGGTGCTGTCTCTCCAAGTTGGGAGATTGATAGTAAACCAGTTAGAAAGTGAAACTGGAGCACCAGGAGAGGGACTATTCGTTGAGATTTAGAAACCTTTTGTATTCACAGTGTGTCCATTCTCTAGGTTTCCCATACATGTTATAGCTGTAGTAATATTCCCTACAACCTGGAGAGTTGGGACCCATGGAATGGGTGCCATGCATTATTGCTTTAAAGGGTCTGCATTTGCTCACGAATCTCACCAATCCTCTCAGTCCCATGTGTCCAGCCTTATGCCACCTCCAGCTGTCGTTCTAGATATGGTCATTCCAAGTTTCATCAGATTCCCTGAAGGAATTGTAAAGAATTTCGCTGTTTTTTTGTTTTGTTTTTGAAATTCCTTTTTATAGTGGGATTGAGCTGATTCTCACTGCCATCTTTATGCCAGTCTACACACACTTGATTCCCTTATGGAGACATATCAATACATAGGTTTTAAGATTCTTACTAGTCAGATATATTCCTCTGCGGGAAATATGGGGTTTTGAGTCCCTTTAACTGAGGAAGGTGTAGGTCTTGACTATTCCATACATGGTTTTTGGAACGGTACCTGTGCTTATATCAACCTCTGGTTTTATGCATCACCCCACCTCTCCTTCACCCTTAAGCAGGCATAAGAGTGTTTTCTAAATGTGAGACTCTCTTCTCTTTCCTAACTCAGTTCATGTGTAGCCAAATTTACAGGATCTTCATAAGTGATATCTTATGATAAGTTTCTTTTTCTGTGTGACTTATTTCACTTAGAATCATCGAACCTGAATCCACTCATTTTGCTGCTACTGGTCTTATGACATTGATTTCATGGCTGAGGGATATTCTATCATATGTAAGTACCACAATTTTTTGAACCATTTTTGTCTTTCCTGGGATACTTAAGTTGCACCCAAGTTGAGGTTCTTGTAAGCAGTGCAGCCCTAAATTTTGGGGTGGCTCTGTCTTATTGATTTTCAGTTTGCCCAAGGTATATTTCTTAGACTGGAAGTGCCCTTGGCACTGTAGCTCTCTTGTTTACTTGTTTTAGGGTACACAATGCACTCCTCCAGAGAGGCAGATGGCAATTTACATCCCGGCCATCAGCATAACAAGGCTCCCTGTTCTCCAAGGCCTGTCTTGAATTTCTGGTTTTTACCCTTTTTATGGATGTCCCTTTGGACCGGTGGGAAGTGATACTTCTTTGTAGTGCAGACTTACATTGTCTGCTTGCTTGCTTGGCCAAAATGGGCGTATGCGTTTTCTCCTGAATATACTCAGGAGAAAACGCATACGCCCTTTTTGCACAAGTGCATCATTGTCGAAGTTGTGCCCCTCTTCCTGTGCTTTAAAGGCGATTCCAACATACCTCTTGAAATCTGTTTCCTGCTATTCTGCCTCACTTTCAAGTCCGCCTCGTTGCCTTCCCTCAACAGATTTTTGGATGATAGTTGTCCTTTATTACTCTGCAAGTTTGTGAATTGCTGTGCCCCTGAGCTCCATTTTTTAACTCGTTTTTTCTGTGCTGAACGCAAGTCCAATATTTTGGTTCAGGAACTCTACTGGTTCCCGGTGGGTGGCTGAGACTTTGGTCAATTCTTCTTCCTCCTGGGAAATAAGAGTGACATATGCCCGACCAAATGCCTAACAGCTATTCTCTCATTGGTTCTCCCTCTTCCCATTCATCCTCTGCGAAATTGGCATCCTGTGCGAAACAGGAGGTTAAAGGTGCTGTCTCTCCAGGTTGGGAGATTGATACTAAAGCAGTTGGAAAGTCAAACCAGGGCACCAGAAGAGGGACTATTCGTTGAGTTTAGACACCTTTCGTATTCAGTGTGTCCATTCTCTAGGTTTCCCGTACATGTTATAGCTGTTTTAATATTCCCTTCAACCTGGAGAGTTGGAGACCATGGAATGGGTGCCATGCATTATTGCTATAAAGGGTCTGCGTTTGCTCACCCAATCTCACCAATCCTCTCAGTCCCATGTGTCCAGCCTTATGCCATATCCAGCTGTCCTTGTAGATAGGATCATTCCAGGTTTCATCAGAGACCCTGAAGGAATTGGAAAGAATTTCCCGGTTTTTTTGTTTTGTTTTTGAAATTCCTTTTTATAGTGGGTTTGAGCTGATTCTCGCTGCCACGTTTATGCCAGTCTAGACACACTTGATTCCCTTACAGAGACATATCAATACATAGGTTTTAAGATTCTTACTTGTCAGATATATTCCTCTGTGTGAAATATTGGGTTTTGAGTCCCTTTTACTGAGGAAGGTATAGGTAGGTCTTGTCAATTCCATAGTTGGTTTTTGGAACGGTACCTGTGCTTATATCCAACTCTGGTTTTATGCATCACCCCACCTCTCCTTCCCCCTTAAGCAGGCATAAGAGTGTTTTCTAAATGTGAGACTCTGTTCTCTTTCCTAACTCAGTTCATGTGTAGCCATGTTTACAGGATCTTCATAAGTGATATCTTATCATACGTTTCTTTTTCTGTGTGACTTATCTCACTTAGAATCATCAAACCTGAATCCACTCATTTTGCTGCTACTGGTCTTATGACATTGATTTCATGGCTGAAGGATATTCCATCGTACATAAGTACCACAAATTTTTGAACCATTTTTATATTTCCTGGGATATTTCACGTGTACCCAAGTTGAGGTTCTTGTAAGCAGTGCAGCCCTAAATTTGGGGGTGGCTCTGTATTATTGATTTTCAGTTTTCCCAACGTATATTCCCTAGACTGGAAGTGCCCTTTGCTCTGTAGCTCTGTTGTTTACTTGTTTTAGGGGACACAGTGCACTCCTCCAGAGAGGCAATTGGCAACTTACATCCCGCCCATCAGCATAACAAGGCTCCCTGTTCTCCAGGGACTGTCTTGCCTTTCTGGTATTTACACATTTTGTGGATGTCCCTTTTGACCGGTGGGGACTGATACTTCTTTATAATGCAGATTTGCATTGCCCCCTTGCTTGCTTGGCCAAAAATTGTGTATGAGTTTTGTCCTTAATATATTCAGGAGAAAACACATACGCCATTTTTGGCCAAGTGCATCACTGTCGAAGTTGTGCCCCTCTTCATGTGCTTTACAGATGATTCCAACGTACCTCTTGAAATCTCTTTCCTGCTATTCTGCCTTGCCTTCAATTCCCACTCATTGCCTTTCCTCAACAGATTTTTGGACGATAGTTGTCCTTTAATATTCTGCCAGTTTGTGAATTGCTTTGCACCTTAGCTTCATTTTTCAACTCCTTATTTGTGAGCTGAACGCAAGTCCACAATTTTGATTCAGGACATAATCTGGATCCCGGGGGGTGGCTGAGACTTTGGTTAATTCTTCTTCTTGCCGGGAAAATAGAGTGACATATGCCCGTCCAAATGCCTAACAGCTACTCTCTCATTGGTTCTCCCTCTTCCCTTTTATCCTCTGCCAAATTGGCAACCTGTGCGAACCAGGAGGATAAAGGGGCTGTCTCTCCAAGTTGGGAGATTGATAGTAAAGCAGTTGGAAGGTAAAACCGGAGCACCAGGAGAGGGACTATTAGTTGAGTTTTAGAAACCTTTCGTATTTACAGTGTGTCCATTCTCTAGGTTTCCCGTACATGTTATAGCTCTAGTAATATTGACTTCAACCTGGAGAGTTGGGACAAATGGAATGGGTGCCACACATTATTGCTTTAAAGGGTTTGCATTTGCTCAACCAATCTCACCAATCCTCTCAGTCCCCAGTGTCCAGCCTTATGCCATATCCAGCTGTCATTGTAGTTTGGGTCATTCCAGGTTTCATTAGAGCCCCTAAAGGAATTGTAAAGAATTTCCATGTTTTTTTGTTTTTTGTTTTTGAAATTCCTTTTTATAGTGCGTTTGAGCTGATTCTCACAGCAATGATTATGCCAATCTAGACACCCTTGATTCCATTATGGAAACATATCAATACATAGGTTTTAATATTCTTACTAGTCAGATATATTCCTCTGTGGGAAATATCGTGTTTTGAATTCCTTTCACTGAGGAAGGTGTAGGTCTTGTATATTCCATAGTTGGTTTTTGAAATGGTACGTGTGGTTATATCAAACGCTGGTTTTCTGCAGCACCCCACCTCATATTCCCCCTTAAGCAGGCATAAGAGTGTTTTCTAAATGTGAGTCTCTGTTCGCTTTCCTAACTCTGTTCATGTGTAGCCATGTTTAGAGGACCTTCATAAGTGATATCTTATGATAAGTTTCTTTATCTCTGTGACTTATTTCAGTTAGAATCATCGTACCTGAATCCACTCATTTTGCTGCTACTGGTCTTATGACATTGATTTCATGGCTGAGGGATATTCCATCATATGTAACTACCAAAATATTTTAAAACATATTTATATTTCCTGGTATATTTAAGCTGTACCCAAGTTGAGGTTCTTGTAATCAGTGCAGCCCTAAATTTTGGGGTGGCTCTGTCTTATTGATTTTCTGCTTTCCCAAGGTATATTCCCCAGACTGCAAGTACCCTTGGCTCTGTAGCTCTGTTGTTTACTTGTTATAGGGAACACAATGCACTCCTCCAGAGAGGCAGTTGGCAATTTGCATCACGGCCATCAGCATAACAAGGCTCCCTGTTCTCCAGGGCCTGTCTTGCCTTTTTGGTTTTACCCATTTTGTGGATGTACCTTTTGACAAGTGGGAAGTGATACTTTATAGTGCAGATTTGCATTGCCAGCATGCTTGCTTGGCCAAAAAGTGCGTATGCGTTTTCTCCTGAATATATTCAGGAGAAAACGCATACGCCCTTTTTGGCCAAGTGCATCATTGTCGATGTTGTGCCCCTCTTCCTGTGCCTTAAATGCGATTCCAACGTACCTCTTGAAATCTGTTTCCTGCTATTCTGCCTCGCTTTCAAGTCTGCCTCGTTGCCTTCCCTCAACAGATTTTTGGACGATAGTTGCCCTTTATTACTCTGCCTGTTTGTGAATTGTTGTGCACTGAGCTACATTATTTAACTCGTTTTTTTTTGTGAGCTGAACGCACGTCCAATATTTTGGTTCAGGACCTATACTGGTTCCCGGTGGGTGGCTGAGGCTTTGGTTATTTCTTCTTCTTCCCGCGAAGTAAGAGTGACCTGTGCCCGTACAAATGTCTAACAGCTACTCTCTCACTGGTCTCCCTCTTCCCTTTCATCCTCTGCCAAATTGGCAACCTGTGCAAACCAGGAGGTTAAAGGTGCTGTCTCTCCAAGTAGGGAGATTGATAGTAAAGCAGTTGGAAAGTCAAATGGGAGCACCAGGAGAGGGACTATTCGTTGAGTTTTAGAAACCTTTCGTATTCACACTGTGTCCATTCTCTAGGGTTCCCGTACATATTATAGCTGTAGTAATATGACCTTAAACCTGGCCTGTTGGGACCCATGGAATGGGTGCCACACATTATTGCTTTAAAGGGTCTACATTTGCTCACCCAATCTCACCAATCCTCTCAGTCCCAAGTGTCCAGCCTTATGCCACATCCAGCTGTCGTTTTAGATAGGGTCATTCCAGGTTTCATCAGCGACCCTGAAGGTATTGTGTAAGAATTGTTCTGTTTTTATGTTTTGTTTTGAATTTCATTTTTATATTGGGTTTGAGCTGATTCTCCCTGCCATGTTTATGTCATACTAGACACACTTAGTTACCTTACGGAGACATATCAATACATAGGTTTTAAAATTCTTACTAGTCAGATATATTTCTCTGGGGGGAATAGGGATGTTGAGTTCCGTTCACTGAGGAAGGAGTAGGGCTTGTCTCTTTTGTTTTTGGATTATGGAACGGTATATTTGCTAATATCAGTCTTTTGTTTTGTGCATCTCCCCACCTGTCTTTCCCCTTAAGCAAGCATTAGAGTGTTTTCTAAATCTGAGACTCTGTTCTGTTCCCTAAATCAGTTCATATGTAGCCATGTTTACATTCCCTTCATAAGTGATATCTTATGTCAGAATGCACCATGGCCCTTATCATAATAATGCTTCATGACACATGTCATCACAATGATCCATGCCCTGGTTATCAAAATGCTCCATGTCCCTTGTCATCAAAATTCTCCACGTCCTTGTCATCACAATGCTACATGACACTTCTCATCAAAATGTTACATGCTCTTGTCATCACAATTCTCCATTCTCTTGACATTGCAATGCTCCATGCCCTTGTCATCACAATGCTCCATGCCTTTGTCATCACATGGCTCCATGACACCTGTCATCACATTGCTCCCTGACAACTGTCATCACAATGCTTCATGCCCCTTGTCATTACAGTGCTCCATGATGCTCGACATCACAATTACCCAAGGTCTTCTCATCACAATGCTCCACAGTTTTGCCATCACCATGCTCCATGCCTTGTCATCTCAAATCTCAATGTCCCTTGTCCTCACAATTCTCCACGTCCTTGTCATTACAATGCTCCATGGCACTTCACATCACAATGTTATATGCTCTTGTCATCACAATACTCCATGCACTTGTCATCGCAATGATCCATGACCCCTGTCATAGGAAGCTCCCTGCGCTTTTCATCAAAATGTTTCACGACCAGGGCATTAAAATTCTCAATGGCCCTTGATATCACAATGCTCCATGCCCTTGTCATCACAATGCTCCTTTACTTTGTCACAACAATCCTCCATAACAATTGGCATCACAATTCTCCATGATATTGTCATCAAACTGGAACATGACATATTTCATCACAATGCTCCCTGACAACTTTCTTCACAATAATCCATGACCTTGTCATCACAGTGCTCCATGACCTTGTCATCACAATGTGCAATGCCCATTCTTATCACAATAATCCAAGAAACTTGTCAGACCAATGCTCCATGACACTTTTCATCACAATGCTCCATGAACGCTGTCATCAAAATGCACCAAGCCCATCATCATAATGCTTCATGCTATTGTCATCACAATGAAATCAAAAAGCTCCATGACATCTGTCACCACAATGCTGCAAACCCTTGTGATCACCATGCCCCATAACACTTGTCATCACAATGCCCCATGACGCTGGTCACCACAGTTATCCATGGGCTTCTCATCACAATGCACCATGACTTTTGTCAACACAATGTTCAATACCCTTGTCAACACAATTCTCTCTGACTATTGACCTCAGTATGCACCGTGCACTCTTTCATGGCAAGGCTCCATGCCTATTTCATCACAATGATCCATGCCCTTTTCATCAACATGTTCCAAGACACCTGTGATCACAATGCTCCTTGCACTTGCCATCACAAAGCTCCATGACGAATGTCATCAGAATGCTCCATGGCCTTCTCATCATAATGTTCCATGCCCTTGTCATCACAATGCTCCAAGACCCCTGTAATCAAAATGATCCCTGCGCCTTTTCATCAGAATGCTCCATGAGACTTGTCATCACAAGGTTCCATGGTCTACACATCACAGTGCTCCAGGACCTTGTCATCACAGTGCTCCATTCCCTTGTCATCACAATGCTCCATGACCCCTGTCATCACAATAGTCCATGAACATTTTCAGCACAATGCTCTACAAAATTCTCATCACAATGCTCCATAGACCATATCACCACAATGCTCCATGACCACTGTCATCAAAACACTCCATGACACCTGACAACACAATGATCCGGGACACTTGTCATCACAATGCTTCATTCCCTTGTCATCACAATGCTCCATGACCCCTCTCATCACAACACTCCATGAACATTTTCAACCCAGTGCTCCATGACCCTTGTCATCACAATGATCCATGCCCTTTTCATCCCAATGCTCCATGACCCCTGTATTCACAATGCTCAGTAACGCTTGTCATCACAGTGCTAAATGACACCTGTCATCACAATGCTCCATGCCTTTGTCAGCAAAATGCTACATGACCTTGTCATTACAATACTCTATGCACTTGTCATCACAATACTCCATTTCCATTGTCATCACAATCCTCCATGAACCTTGGGATCACATTGCTTCCTGCCATTGTCATCACAATGCTCCATGCTCCTTGAAATCAAAATGATCCATGACCTCTGTCATCACAATGCTCCAAAACCTTGTGATCACAATGTTCCATAACACTTGTCATCCCAAAGCTCCATGATGCCTGTCATCACAATACTCCATGCCCTTTTCATCACAATGCTCCATGACCTTTGTCATCACAATTCTCAATACACTTGTCATCAAAATGCTATCTGACACTTGTTATCAGAATGCTCCTTGAAACCTGTCACGAAAAGGCTCCATGCCGTTTTCATCCCAATGCCCCATGCCGTTTTCATCACAATGGTCCAGGCCATTTTCATCAAAATCCTCCACAAGCTTGTCATCAGAATGCTCCATGACCCTTCTCATCACTATTCTCCATGCACTTGTCAGCACAATGCTCCCTGACCCTTGTCATCACAATGCTCCAAGCCATTGTCATCACAATGCTCCATTACATTTGTCATCAGAATTCTCCATGACACTTGGCTTCACAATGCTCCATGCCATTGTCATCACAATGGGCAAATCCAAATGTCATGGCAATGATCCATGAAACATATTAGACCAATGTTCCATGCCCTTGTCATCACAATGCTCCATGCCCTTGTTATCACAATGCTCCATGACCCCTGTCATCACAGTGCTCCGTGACTCCCATCATCACAATGCTTCATGACCTTTGTCATCACAATGGTCCATGCCGTCGTCATCAAAAGTCTCTGACCATTTTAACCACAATGCTCCATGAAATTTTCATCACAATGCTCTTTGACCCTTGTCATCACAATGCTCCATGCGCTTGTCAGCACAATGCCTCATGACACGTCATCACAGTTCACCATGTGCTAGTCATCACAGTGCTCCACATTCTTGTCATCACAGTGATCCTTAAAATTTGTCATCACAATGCTCCATGCACTTCTCATCAAAATGCTCTCTCACCACTGATATCACAATGCTACATCACTATTTGTCACAATACTCCCTCACCCCTGTCATCACAATGATCCATGACTCCTGTCATCCCAATGCTACATGCACTTATCATCACAGTGTTCGTTGACCCGTGACATCACAATGTTCCATAACACCTGTCATCAAAATGTTCCATGACACTTTTCATCAAATAGCTCCAGGACCCTGTCACAGAATGCTCCATGCCCTTCTCATCACAATGCACAACGACCTTGCGATCAAAATGTTCCCTGACATTTGTCATCACAAAGATCCATGACCCTTGGCATCACAATGCTCCATGTCATTGTCATCACAATGCCCAATGAACGCTCTCATCACATTGCTCCATGCCCTTGTCTTCACAAAGCTCCATGACACATGTCATCAGAATGCTCCATGTCCTTCTCATCACAATGCTCCATGCCCATGCCATCACAATGCTCAATTACCCCAGTCATCACAATGCTCCATGACCCCTGCCATCACGATGTTTCATGGCCTTGTCATCACAAAGCTCCATGACACTTCTCATCACAATGCTCCAAGTACCCTGTAATCACAATGCTGTATGCCCCATTTCATCTCAATTATCCATGAACACTGTCATCAAAATGCACCATGCCCATCATCATAATGCTTCATGCTATTGTTATCACAATGAAATCAAAATGCTCCATGACCTCTGTCATAACAATGCTCCAAACCCTTGTGATCACAATAGTCCCTATCACTTGTCATCACAATGCCCCATGACACTCGTCATCACAATTATCAATGGTCTTCTCATCACAATGCTCAGTACACTTGTCATCAAAATGCTCCCTGACACTTGTTGTCTGTATGCTCCTTGAACCCTGTCATGACAAGGCTCCATGCCTTTTTCATCACAATGATCCATGCCCTTTTCATCACAATGCTCCAAAACCCATGTAATCACAATGCTCCATGCCCTTGTCATCACAAAGCTCAATGACGCATGCCATCAGAATGCTCCTTGGTCCTCTCCTCACAATGCTCCATGCCCTTGTCATCACAATGTGCCAAGACCCCTCTAATCACAATGCTCCATGCCCCTTTTCATCAGTATGCTCCATGAGACTTGTCATCACAAGGCTCCATGGTTTTGCCATCACAGTGCTCCAGGACATTGTCAACCCAATGATTCTCGACCTGGTCATGAAAATTTTCAGTGGCCCTTGAAATCATAATGCTCCAAGCCCTAATCATCAAAATGCTCCATTATATTTGTCATCACAATTCTCCATTACATTTTGCATCACAATGCTCCATGCCATTGTAATCGCAATGAATCATGACATATGTCATCACAATGCTCCTTGACAACTGTCTTCTCAATACTCCATGACGTTCTCATCAAAATGCTCCAGGCCCTGGTCATCACAATGCACCATGCCCAGTGTCATCACAATAATCTATGAAACTTGTCAGACCAATGCTCCATGCCCCTGTCATCACAATGCTCCATGCCCTTGTCATCACAAAGCTACATGACCCCTGTCTTCACAATGCTCGTTGACTCCAGTCATCACATTGTTTCATAACGTTTGTCATCACAGTGGTCCATGCCCGCGTCTTCACAAGGCTCTGTGACCTTTGTAACCAAAATGCTCCCTGAAATTTTCATCACAATTCTCTGTGACCCTTGTCATCATAATGCTCCATGTCTTTTTCAGAACAATTCTCCATGACCATTGCCATCAAAATGTGCCACGTGCATTTCATCACAATGGTCCACAACTTTGCCATTGCAATGCTCCCTAAACCTTGTAATCACAATGCTCCATGCACTTCTCATCAAACTGCTCTCTCACACGAGATATCACAATGTTCCATCACTAGTCATCACAATACTCCCTCACCCCTGTAATCACAATGTTCCAAGAACCATTCATCACAATGCTACATCCCCTTATCATCACAATGTTCCATGACCCCTGACATCACAATGTTCCATAACCCCTGTCATCAAAATGCTCCATGACGCTTTTCATCCCAAAGCTCCAAGAACCCTGACATCACAATGTTCTATAACCCCTGCCATCAAAATGTTCCATTACACTTTTCATCAAATTGCTGCATGACCCGGTCATCAAAATGCTCCCTGCCTTTCTCATCACAATGCACCATGCCCTTTTCATCAAAATGCTCCATGACTTGTCATCACAATGCTCCATAACCCTTGGCATCACAATGCTCCATGTCATTGTCATCACAATGCTCCATAAACCCTCTTATCACATTGCTCCATGCCCCTGTCATCACAAAGATCCCTGATACTTGTCATCACAATGCTCGATGCCCTTCTCATCATAATGCTCCATGCCCTTGTCATTACCATCCTGAATGACCCATGTATCACAGTGCTCCGTGCCCTTGTCATCACAATGCTCCATGCCCACATTCATCACAATAATCCATGAAATATTTCAGACCAATGTTCCATGCCCTTCTCATCAAAATGCTCCATTAACCCTGTCATAACAATGCACCATGACCCTTGCCATCAAAATATTCCACGGCCTAGTCATCACAAGGTTCCATGACACTTGTCATCACAATGCTCAAGACCCCTGAAATCACAATGCTCCATGACCTTGTCATCACAAAGCTCCATGACGCATGTCATCAGAAGGTTTCATGGCCTTTTCATCACAATGCTCCATGCCCTTGTCATCACAATGCTCCATGACCCTTGTAATCACAATGCTCCATGCCCCTTTTCATCTCAATGCTCCATGAACCCTGCCATCACAATGCACCATGCCATCATCATAATGCTTCAGGCTATTGTCATCACAATGAAATCAATATTCTCCATGACCTCTGTCATCATAATGCTCCAAACACTTGTGATCAAATGTTCCATAACACTTATCATCACAACACCCCATGACGCTCATCATCACAATTATCCATGGTATTCTCATCACAATGCTCCATGATCTTTGTCATCACAATGCTCAATACACTTGTCGTCACAATGCTCCCTGACACTTGTCGTCAGTATGCTCCTTGAACCCTGTCATGACAAGGTTCCATGTCTTTTTCATAACAATGATCAATGCCCTTTTCATCACAATGCTCCAAGATCCCTGTAATCACAATACTCCATGCACATCTCATCAAAATGCTCTCTCACCAGAGATATCACAATGTTCCATCACTAGTCATCACAATACTCCCTCACCCCTGTAATCACAATATTCCATGACCCTGTCATCACAATGCTACATCCCCTTATCATCACAAAGTTCCATGACCCCTGACATCACAATGTTCCATAACCCCTGTCATCAAAATGCTCCATGACCCTTTTCTTCCCAAAGTTCCAAGACCCCTGACATCACAATGTTTTATAACCCCTGCCATCAAAATATTCCTTTACACTTTTCATCAAATTGCTGCATGACCCGGCCATCAAAATGCTCCCTGCCTTTCTCATCACAATGCACCATGCCCTTGTCATCAAAATACTCCATGACTTTTCAACACAAACTCCATGACCCTTGGCATCACAATGCTCCATGTCATTGTCATCACAATACTCCATGAACCCTCTTATCACATTGCTCCATGCCCTTGTCATCACAATGTCCCGTGATACTTGTCATCACAATGCTCCAAGATGCCTGTAATCACAAGGCTCCATGCCGTTGTCATCACAAAACTCCATGACACATGTCATCAGAATGCTCCATGGTCTTCTCATCGCAATGCTCCATGCCCTACTCATCACAATGCTCCATGGCCAATATCATCACAATGCTCCATGACCACTTTCATCACAACACTCCATGACACCTGACAACACAATGATCTGGGATTCTTGTCATCACAATGCTCCATTCCCTAGTCATCACAATGCTTCATGACCCCTGTCATCACAACACTCCATGAAATTTTTCAGCCCAGTGCTCCATGACCCTTGTCATCACAATGCTCCATGACCCCTGTATTCACAATGCTCCGTGACTCTTGTCATCACAGTGCTCCATGACACATGTCATCACAATGCTCCATGTCTTTGTCAGCAAAATGCTACATGACATTGTCATTACTATGCTCTATGCGCTTGTCATCACAATACTCCTTTTCCATTGTCATCACAATCCTCCATGAACCTTGGGATCACATTGCTTCATATCCCTGTCATCAAAATGCTCCATGCTCCTTGAAATCAAAATGATCCCTGACGTCTGTCATCACAATGCTCCAAACCCTTGTGATCACAATGTTCCATAACACTAGTCATCACAATGCTCCCTGATGCCTGTCATCAAAATACTCCATGCCCTGTTCATCCCAATGCTCCATGCCATTGTCATCAAAATACTCCACAAACTTGTCATCAGAATGCTCCATGACCCTTGTCATCACAATTCCCATGCACTTTTCAGCACAATGCTCCCTGTCCCTTGTCATCACAATGCTCCAAGCCATTGTCATCACAATGCTCCATTTCCTTTGTCATCAGAATCCTCCATGACACTAGGCCTCACAATGCTCCATGCCATTGTCATCACAATGGGCCATTACATATTTCATCACAATGCTCCCTGACATCTCTCTTCACAATACTGCATGACCTGGTCATCACAAAGCTCCATGCCCTTGTCATCACAATGCACCATTCCAACAGTCATCGCAATAATTCATAAAACATATTAGACCAATGATGCATGCCCTTGCCATCACAATGCTCCATTACCCCAGTCATAACAATGCTCCATGACCCCTGCCATCACGATGTTCCATGGCTTGTCATCACAAAGCTCCATGACCCTTCTCATCACAATGCTCCAAGAACCCTGTAATCACAATGCTCTATGCAACTTTTCATCTCAATGATCCATGAACCCTTTCATCACAATGCACCATGCCCATCATCATAATGCTTTATGCTATTGTCATCACAATGAAATCAAAATGCTCCATGATCTCTGTCATAACAATGCTCCAAACCATTGTGATCACAGTATTCCATAACACTTGTCATCACAATGCCCCATGACGCTTGTCATCAGAATTATCAATGGTCTTCTCATCACAGTGCTCCATGACCTTTGCCATCACAATGCTCAATACACTTGTCATCAAAATGCTCCCTGACACTTGTTGTCTGTATGCTCCTTGAATCCTTTCATGACAATGCTCCATGCCTTTTTCATCAAAATGATCGATGTCCTTTTCTTCACAATGCTCCAAGAACCATGTAATCTCAATGCTCCATGCCCTTGTCATGAGAAAACTCAATGATATATGCCATCAGAATGCTCCTTGGTCTTCTCCTCACAATGATCCATGCCCTTGTCATCACAATGTTCCAAGACACCTGTAATCACAATGCTCCATGCCCTTGTCATCAAAAAACTCCAGGACGCATGTCATCAGAATGCTCCATGGCATCTCATCAAAATGCTCCATGCCCTAGTCATCACAGTGCTCCAAGACCCCTGTAATCACAATGCTCCATGCCCCCTTTTCATCAGAATTCTCCATGAGACTTGTATTCACAACTCTCCATGGTCTTCTCATCACAATGCTCCAGGAACTTTTCATCACCATGCTCCATTCCCTTGTCATCAATATGCTCCATGACCCCTGTCATCACAATAATCCATGAACAATTTCAGACCAATGCTCCACGACCTACTCATCACAATGCTCCAGGGCCAATATCATCACAATGCTCCATGACCACTGTCATCACAACACTCCATGAACATTTTCAGCCCAGTGCTCCATGACCCTTGTCATCACAATGATCCATGCCATTGTCATCCCAATGCTCCATGACCCCTGTATTCACAATGCTCCGTGATGCTTGTCATCACAGTGCTCCATGACACATGTCATCACAATGCTCCATGCCTTTGTCAGCAAAATGCTACATGACCGTATCATTACAATGCTCTATGTGCTTGTCATTACAATACTCCATTTCCATTGTTATCACAATCCTCCATGAACATTGGGATCACATTGCTTCATAACATTGTCATCACAATGCTCCATGCTCCTTGAAATCAAAATGATCCATGACCTCTGTCATCACAATGCTCCAAACCCTTGTGATCACAATGTTCCATAACTCTTGTCATCACAATGCTCCATGATGCCTGTCATCACAATACTCCATGCACTTTTCATCCCAATGCTCCATGACGTTTGTCATCACAATGCTCAATACACTTGTCATCACAATGCTCCCTGACACTTGTCATCAGAATGCTCTTTGAACCATGTCACGAAAAGGCTCCATGGCTTTTTCATCACAATGTCCCATGCCGTTTTCATCACAATGCTCCATGCCATTGTCATCAAAATACTCCACAAGCTTGTCATCAGAATGCTCCATGACCATGTCATCACAATTCTCCATGCACTTGTCAGCACAAGGCTCCCTGACCGTTGTCATCACAATGCTCCAAGCCCTTGTCATCACAATGCTCCATTAACTTTGTCATCAGAATCCTCCATGACACTTGGCATCACAATGTTCCATACCATTGTCATCACAACGGTCCATTACATATGTCATCACAATGATCCCTGACACCACTCTTCTCAATACTGCATGACCAGGTCATCACAATGCTCCATTCCCTTGTCATCACAATGCGCAATTCCAAATGTCATCGCACTAATTCATGAAACTTATTAGACCAATATTCCATGCCCTTGTCCTCACAACGCTCCATGCCCTTGTTATCACAATGCTCCATGACTCCTGTCATGACAATGCTCCGTGACTCCAGTCATCACAATGCTTCATGACCTTTGTCATCACAATGGTCCATGACCTCGTCATCAACAGTCTCTGTGACCATTTTAACCACAATGCTCCATGAAATTTCCATCACAATGCTCTTTGACCCTTGTCATCACAATGCTCCATTTGCCTGTCAGCAAAATGCTCCATGAAACATGTCATCACAATGGACCATGCACTTGTCATCACAGTGCTCCACTATCTTGTCATCACAATGCTCCTTAAAATTTGTCATCACAATGCTCCATGCACTTCTCAACAAAATGCTCTCTCACCACTGATATCACAATGCTACCTCAGTATTTGTCAAAATACACCCTCACCCCTGTCATCACAATATTCCATGACTCCTATCATCACAATGCTACATGCACTTATCATCACAATGTTCGATGACCCCTGACATCACAATGTTCCATAACAGCTGTCATCAAAATGTTCCATGACACTTTTCATCAAATTGCTCCATGACCCTGTCATCAGAATGCTCCCTGCCCTTCACATCACAATGCACAACGCCCTTGCCATCAGATTGCTCCATGACCTTTGAAATCACATAGATCCGTGACCCTTGGCATCACAATGCTCCATTTCATTGTCATCACAATGCTGCATGAACGCTCTCATAACATTGCTCCATGCCCTTGTCTTCACAAAGCTCCATGACACATGTCATCAGAATGCTCCATGGCCTTCTCATCACAGTGATCCATGACCTTTCCATCACAATGCTCCATTACCACAGTCATAACAATGCTCCATGACCCATGCCATCACGATGTTCCATGACCTTGTCATCACAAAGCTCCATGACCTTCTCCTCACAATGCTCCAAGAACCCTGTTATCACAATGCTCTATGCCACTTTTCATCTCAATGATCCATGAACCCTGTCATCACAATGGACCATGCCCATCATCATAATGCTTCATGCTATTGTCATCACAATGAAATCAAAATGCTCCATGACATCTGTCATAACAATGCTCAACACCCTTGTGATCACAATATTCCATAACACTTGTCATCACAATGACCCATGACACTCGTCATCACAATTATCAATGGTCTTCTCATCACAATGCTACATGACTTTTGTCATCACAATGCTCAATGCACATGTCATCAAAATGCTCCCTGACACATGTTGACTGTATGCTCCTTGAACCCTGTCATGACAAGGCTCCATGAATTTTTCATCACAATGCTCAATGCCCTTGTCATCACAATGTTCCAAGACCCCTGTAATCACAATGCTCCATGCACTTGTCATCAAAATACTCCATGACGCATGTCATCAGAATGCTCCATGGCCTTCTCATCACAATGCTCCATGCCCTAGTCATCACAATGCTCCAAGACCCCTGTAATCACAATGTTCCATGTCCCTTTTCATCAGAATGCTCCATGAGACTTGTCATCACAATTCTCCATGGTTTCTCATCACAATGCTCCAGGAACTTGTCATCACCATTCTCCATTCCCTTGTCATCACAATGCTCCATGAACCCTCTCATCACAATAAACCATGAATATTTTCAGCCCAATGCTCCACGACCTACTCATCACAATGCTCCATGGCCAGTATCATCACAATGCTCCATGACCACTGTCATCACAACACTCCATGACATCTGAAAACACAATGATCTGGGACTCTTGTCATCACAATGCTCCATTCCCTAGTCATCACATTGCTCCATGACCCCTGTCATCACAACACTTCATGAACATTTTCAGCCCAGTGCTCCATGACCCTTGTCATCACAATGATCCATGCCCTTGTCATCAAAATGGGCCGTTACATATGTTATCACAATGCTCCCTGACACCTGTATTCACAATAATGCATGACCTGGTCAACACAATTCTCCATGCCCTTGTCATCACAATGCGCCATTCCAACAGTCATCGCAATAATCCATGAAACTTATTAGACCAATGTTCCATGCCCTTGTCATCACAATGCTCCATGCCCTTGTTATCACAATGCTCCATGACCCCTGTCATCACAATGCTCCGTGACTCCTGTCATCACAATGCTTCATGACCATTGTCATCACAATGGTCCATGCCCTCGTCATCAACAGTCTCTTTGACCTTTTTAACCACAATGCTCCATGAAGTTTTCATCACAATGCTCTTTGACCATTGTCCTCACAATGCTCTATGCCTTTCTCAGCACAATGCTCCGTGACCTTTGTCATCACAATGCTCCATGCGCTTGTAAGCACAATGCTCCGTGACACATGTTATCACAATGCTCCATGACCCCTGTCATCACAATGCTCCGTGACTCCAGTCATCTCAATGCTTCATAACGTTTGTCATCACAATGGTCCATGCCCGCGTCACCACAAGGCTTTGTGACCTTTGTAACCACAATCATCCATAAACTTTTCATCACAATTCTCTGTGACTTTGTCATTACAATGCTCCATGTCATTGTCAGAACAGTGCTCCATGACCATAGTCTTCACAATGTGCCACGTGCATTTCATCACAACGGTTCACAACCTTGTCATTGCAATGCTCCATAAGCCTTGTAATCACAATGCTCCATGCACTTCTCATCAAAATGCTCTCTCACCAGAGGTATCACAATGTTCCATGACTAGTCATCACAATACTCCCTCACCCCTGTAATCACAATGTTCCATGACCCTGTCATCACACTGCTACATCCCCTTACAATCACAATGTTCCATGACCCCTGTCAACAAAATGCTCCATGACCCTTTTCATCCCAAAGCTCCAAGACCCCTGACATCACAATGTTCTATAACCCATGCCATCAAAATATTCCATTACACTTTTCATCAAATTGCTGCATGACACGGTCCTCACAATGCTCCCTGCCATTCTCATCACAATGCACCATGCACTTTTCATCAAAATGCTCCATGACTTGTCATCACAAAACTCCATGACTCTTGGCATCACAATGCTCCATGTCATTGTTTTCACAATGATCCATGAACCTTCTCATCACATTGCTCCATGCCCTTCTCATCACAAATCTCCATGACACTTTTCATCACAATGCTCGATGCTCTTCTCATCACAATGCTCCATGCCCTTGTCATTAAAATCCTGCATGACCCATGTATCACAGTGTTCTGTGCCCTTGTCATCACAATGCTCCATGCCAACTCTCATCACAATAATTCATGAAACATTTCAGACAAATGTTCCATGCCCTTCTCATCAAAATGCTCCATTACCCCTGTCATAAAAATGCACCATGACCCTTGCCATCACAATGTTCCACGAACTAGTCATCACAACGTTCCATGACACTTGTCATCACAATGCTCAAGACCCCTGAAATCACAATGCTCCATGCCCTTGTCATCACAATGCTCCATGACCCATGTAAACACAATGCTCCATGCCCCTTTTCATCTCAATGCTCCATGAACCCTGCCATCACAATGCACCATGCCCATCATCATAATGCTTCAGGCTATTGTCATCACAATGAAATCAATATTCTCCATGACCTCTGTCATCATAATGCTCCAAACACTTGTGATCACAATGTTCCATAACACTTATCATCACAACACCCCATGACGCTCATCATCACAATTATCCATGGTCTTCTCTTCACAAAGCTCCATGATCTTTGTCATCACAATGCTCAATACACTTGTCATCACAATGCTCCCTGACACTTGTCGTCAGTATGCTCCTTGAACCCTGTCATGACAAGGCTCCATGCCTTTGTCATCACAATAATCCATGCCCTTTTCATCACAGTGCTCCAAGATCCCTGTAATCCCAATGATCCATGCCCTTGTCATCAAAAAGCTCCATGACACATGTCATCAGAATGCTTCATGGCTTTCTCATCATAATGCTCCATGCCCTTGTCATCACAATGCTCCAAGACACTTGTAATCACAATGCTCCATCCCCCTTTTCATCAGAATGCTCCATGAGACATGTCATCACAAGTCTCCATGGTCTTCTCCTCACAATGCTCCAGGACCTTGTCATCACCATGCTCCATTCCCTTGTCATCACAATGCTCCATGACCCCTGTCATCACAATAGTCCATGAACATTTTCAGCCCAATGCTCCACGACCTACTCACCACAATGATCCATGGCCAATATCTTCACAATGCTCCATGACCACTGTTATCACAACACTCCATGACAACTGACAACAAAATGATCTGGGACTCTTGTCATCACAATGCCCCATTCCCTAGTCACCACAATGCTCCGTGTCCCCTGTCATCACAACACTCAATGAACCTTTTCAGCCCAGTGCTCCATGACCCTTGTCATCACAATGATCCATGCCCTTGTCATCCCAATGCTCCATGACCCGTGTATTCACAATGCTCCGTGACGCTTGTCATCACAGTGCTCCATGACACCTGTCATCACAATGCTCCATGCCTTTGTCAGCAAAATGCTACATTACCTTATCATTACAATGCTCTATGCGCTTGTCATCACAATACTCCATTTCCATTGTCATCACAATCCTCCATGAACCTAGGGATCACATTGCTTCATGCCCATTTCATCACAATTCTCCATGCTCCTTGAAATCAAAATGATCCATGACATCTCTCATCACAATGCTCCAAACACTTGTGATCACAATGTTCCAATACACTTGTCATCACAGCGCTCCATGATGCCTGTCATCACAATACTCCATGCCCTTTTCATCACAATGCTCCATGACCTTTGTCATCACAATTCTCAGTACACTTGTCATCACAATGCTCCCTTACACTTGTCATCAGAATGCTCCTTGAACCCTGTCACAAAAAGGCTCAATGCCTTTTTCATCACAATGCTCCATGCCATTTTCATCACAATGCTCCATGCCATTGTCATCAAAATACTCCACAAGCTTGTCATCAGAATGATCCATGACACTTGTCATCACAATTCTCCATGCACTTGTCAGCACAATGCTCCCTGACACTTGTCATCACAATGCTCCAAGCCATTGTAATCACAATGTTCCATTACCTTTGTCATCAGAATCCTCCATGACACTTGGCATCCCAATGCTCCATGCCATTGTCATCACAATGGGCCATTACATATGTCATCACAATGCTCCCTGACACCTCTCTTCACAATACTGCATGACCTGGTCATCACTATGCTCCATGCCCTTGTCATCACAATGCGCCGTTCCAACTGTCATTGCAATATTCCATGCAACTTATTAGACCAATGTTCCATGCACTTGTCATCACATTGCTCCATGACCTTGTAATCACAATGCTCCATGTCATTGTCATCTCAATGCTTCATGAACGCTCTCATCACACTGCTCCATGCCCTTGACTTCACAAAGCTATATGACATATGTCATCAGAATGCTCCATTGCTTTCTCATCCCATTGCTGCATGCCCTTGCCATCACAATGCTCCATTACACCAGTCATAACAATGCTCCATGACCCCTGCCATCACGATGTTCCATGGCTTGTCATCACAAAGCTCCATGACCCTTCTCATCACAATGCTCCAAGAACCCTGTAATCACATTGCTCTATGCCACTTTTCATCTCAATGATCCATGAACCCTGTCATCACAATGCACCATGCCCATCCTCATAATGCTTCATGCTATTGTCATCACAATGAAATCAAAATGCTCCATGACGTCTGTCATAACAATGTTCCAAACCCTTGTAATCACAATATTCCATAACACTTTTCATCAAAATGCCCCATGACGCTCTTCATCACAATTATCAATGGTCTTCTCATCACAATGCTCCATGACTTTTGTCATCACAATGCTCAATACACTTGTCATCAAAATTCTCCTTGACACTTGTTGTCTGTATGCTCCTTGAATCCTGTCATAACAAGGCTCCATGCCTTTTTCATCACAATGATCCATGTCCTTTTCATCACAATGCTCCAAGACATATGTAATCTCAATGCTCCATGTCCTTGTCATCACAATGTTACAAGACCCCTGTAATCACAATGCTCCTTGCCCTTGTCATCAAAAAACTCCATGACGTATGTCATCAGAATGTTCCATGGCCTTCTCATCACAATGCTCCTTGCCCTAGTCATCACAATGCTACAAGACCCCTGTAATCACAATGTTCCATTTCCATTTTCATCAGAAAGCTCAATGAGACTTGTCATCACAAGTCTCCATTGTCTTCTTATCACAAAGCTCCAGGACCTTCTCATTAGCATGCTCCATTCCCTTGTCTTCACAATGCTCAATGACCCCTGTCATCACAATAATCCATGAACATTTTCAGCGCAATGCTCCACGACCTACTCATCACAATGCTCCATGGCCAATATCATCACAATGCTCCATGACCACTGTCATCACAACACTCAATGACACCTGACAACACAATGATCCGGGACTCTTGTCATCACAGTGCTCCATTCCCTAGTCATCACAATGCTCCATGAACCCTGTCATCACAACACTCCGTGAATATTTTCAGCCCAGTGCTCCAGGACCTTCTCATTACCATGCTCCATTCCCTTGTCATCCCAATGCTCCATGACCCCTCTATTCACAATGATCCGTGATGGTTGTCATCACAGTGCTCCATGACAACTGTATTCACAATGCTCCATGACAATTGTCATCACAGTACTCCATGACACCTGTCATCACAATGCTCCATGCCTTTGTCAGCAAAATGCTACATGACCTTGTCATTACAATGCTCTATGCGCTTGTCATCACAATACTTCATTTCCATTGTCATCACAATCCTCCATGAATCTTGGGATCCCATTGCTTCATGCCCTTTTCATCACAATGCTCCATGCTCCTTCAAATCAAAATGATCCATGACCTCTCTCATCACAATGCTCCAAATCCTTGTGATCACAGTGTTCCATAACACTTGTCATCACAATGCTCCATGATGCCTGTCATCACAATACTCCATGCACTTTTCATCACAATGCTACATGACCTTTGTCATCACAATGCTCAATAAACTTGTCATCAAAATGCTCCCTGACACTTGTTGTCTGTATGCTCCTTGAACACTGTCATGACAAGGCTCCATGCCTTTTTCATCACAATGATCCATGTCCTAATCTTCACAATGCTCCAAGACCCCTGTAATCACAATGCTCCATGCCCCTTTTCATCAGAATGTTCCATGAGACTTGTCATCACAAGTCTTCGTGGCCTTCTCATCACAATGCTCCAGGAACTTGTCATCCCCATGCTCCATTCCCTGGTCATCAAAATGCTCCATGACCACTGTCATCACAACACTCCATGACACCTGACAACACAATGATCCGGGACTCTTGTCATCACAATGCTCCATTTCCTAGTCATCACAATGCTCCATGACCCGTGTCATCACAATAATCCATGAAGATTTTTAGCCAAGTGCTCCATGACACTTCTTATCCCAATGATCCATGCCCTTGTCATCCCAATGCTCCATGACCCGTGTATTCACAATGCTCCGTGACGCTTGTCATCACAGTGCTCCATGACACATGTCATCACAATGCTCCATGCCTTTGTCAGCAAAATGCTACATGACTTTTTCATTATAATGCTCTATGCGCTTGTCATCTCAATACTCCATCACCATTGTCAGCACAATCCTCCATGTACCTTGTGATCACATTGCTTCATGCCCTTGTCATCACAGTGCTCCATGCTCCTTGAAATCAAAATGATCCATGACCTCTGTCATCACAATGCTCCAAACGCTTGTGGTCACATTGTTCCAAAACACTTGTCATCACAATGCTCCATGATGCCTGTCATCACAAAACTCCATGCCCTTTTCATCACAATGCTCCATGACCTTTGTCATCACAATGCTCAATACACTTGTCATCACAATGCTCCCTAACACTTGTCATCAGAATGCTCCTTGAAACCTGTCATGAAAAGGCTCCCTGCCTTTTTAAGCACAATGCCCCATGCCGTTTTCATCACAATGCTCCATGTCATTGTCATCAAAATACTCCACAAGCTTGTCATCAGAATGTTCTATGATCCTTGTCATCACACTTCTCCATGCACTTGTCAGCACAATGTTCCCTGACCATTTTCATCACAATGCTCCAAGCCATTGTCATCACAATGCTCCATTACCTTTGTCATCAGAATCCTCCATGACACTTGGCATCACAATGCTCCATGCCATTGTCATCACAAAGGGCCATTACATATGTCATCACAATGCTCCCTGACACCTGTCTTCACAATACTGCATGACATGGTCATCACAATGCTCCATGCCCTTGTCATCACAATGTTCCATTCCAACTGTCATCGCAATAATCCATGCAACTTATTAGACCAATGTTCCATGCCATTGTCATCACACTGCTCCATGCCCTTGTTATCACAATGTTCCAAGACCCCTGTAATCACAATGCTCCATGCCCATGTCATCAAATAACTCCATGACGCATGTCATCAGAATATTCCATGGCATTCTCATCACAATGCTCCATGCCCTAGTCATCACAATGCTCCAAGACCCCTGAAATCACAATGCTCCAGGCCCCTTTTCATCAGAATGCTCCAAGAGACTTGTCATCACAAGTCTTCATGGTCTTCTCATCACAGTGCTGCAGAAACTTTTCATCACCATGCTCCATTCCTTTGTCATCACAATGCTCCATGACCACTGTCATCACAACACTCCATGACACCTGACAACACAGTGATCCGGGACTCTTGTCATCACAATGCTCCATTCCCTAGTCATCACAATGCTCCATGACCCGTGTCATCACAATACTCCATGACGCAGGTCATTAGAATGCTCCATGGACTTCTCATCACAGTGCTCCATGCGCTAGTCATCACAATGCTCCAAGAACCCTGTAATCACAATGCTCCATGCACATTTTCATCAGAATGCTTCATGAGACTTGTCATCACAAGTTGCAATGGACTTCTCATCACAATGCTCCAGGACCTTGTCTTCACCATGCTCCATTCCCTTTTCATCACAATGCTCCATGACCCCTGTCATCACAATAATCCATGATCATTTTCAGCCCAATGCTCCACGATCTATTCATCACAATGCTACATGGCCAATATCATCACAATGCTCCATGGCCACTGTTATCTCAACACTCCATGACACCTGACAACACAATGATCTGGAACTCTTGTCATCACAGTGCTCCATTCCCTAGTCATCACAATGCTCCATGACCCCTGTCATCACAACATTCCATGAACATTTTCATCCCAGTGTTCCATGAAACTTGTCATCACAATGATCCATGCCCTTGTCATCCCAATGCTCCATGACCCCTGTATTCACAATGCTCCGTGACGCTTGTCATCACAGTGTTCCATGACACCTGTCATCACAATGCTCCATGCCTTTTTCAACAAAATGCTACATGACCTTGTCATTACAATGCTCTATGTGCTTGTCATCAGAATACTCCATTTCCATTGTCATCACAATCCTCCATGAACCTTGGGATCACATTGCTTCATGCCATTGTCATCACAATGCTCCATGCCCCCTGTCATCACCATGCTCCGTGACTCCAGTCATCACGATGCTTCATGACCTTTGTCATCTCAATGGTCCATGCCCTCGTCATCAACAGTCTCTGTGACCTTTTTAACCACAAAGCTCCATGAAATTTTCATCACAATGCTCTTTGACCCTTGTCATCACAGTGCTCCATGTGCTTGTCAGCACAATGCTCCATGACACATGTCATCACAATGCACCATGCGCTTGTCATCACAGTGCTCCACAATCTTGTCATCACATTCTCCATAAAATTTGTCATCACAATGCTCCATGCACTTCTCATCAAAATGCTCTCTCACCACTGATATCACAATGCTACATCACTATTTGTCACAATACTCCCTCACCCCTGTCATCACAATGTTCCATGACTCCAGTCATCACAATGCTACATGCACTTATCATCACAATGTTCGATGACCCCTGACATCACAATGTTCCATAACACCTGTCATCAAAATGTTCTATGACACTTTTCATCAAATTGCTCCATGACCCTGTCATCACAATGCTCCCTGCCCTTCTCATCACAATGCACAACGCCCTTGCTATCAAAATGCTCCATGACTTTTTTCATCACAAAGATCCATGACTTTGGCATCACAATGCTCCATGTCATTGTTATCACAATGCTCCATGAACGCTCTCATCACATTGCTCCATGCCCTTGTCTTCACAAAGCTCCATGACACATGTCATCAGAATGCTCCATGGCCTTCTCATCACAATTCTCCACGCCCTTGCCGTCAGAATGCTCCATTACACCTAACATAACAATGCTCCACGACCCCTGCCATCACGATGTTCCATGGCCTTGTCATCACAAAGCTCCATGACCCTTCTCATCACAATGCTCCAAGAACCCTCTAATCACAATGCTCTATGCCCCTTTTCATCTCAATGATCCATGAACCCTGTCATCACAATGGACCATGTCCTTCATCATAATGCTTCATGCTATTGTCATCACAATGAAATCAATATGCTCCATGACCTCTGTCATAACAATGCTCCAAACACTTGTGATCACAATATTCCATAGCACTTGTAATCACAATGCCCCATGACGCTCATCATCACAATTATCAATGGTCTTCTCATCACAATGCTCCATGAAGTTTGTCCTCACAATGCTCAATACACTTGTCATCAAAATGCTCCCTGACACTTGTTGTCTGTATACTCCTTGAATCCTGTCATGACAAGGCTCCATCCCTTTTTCATCACAATAATCCATGTCCTTTTCATCACAATGCTCCAAGACACATGTAATGTCAATGCTCCATGCCCTTGTCATCACAAAGCTCAATGTCGCAGGCCATCAGAATGCTCCTTGGTCTTCTGCTCTCATTGCTCCATGCCCTTGTCATCAAAATGTTCC